>NW_027643721.1:45000-110000 GCF_032717465.1 Coenobita brevimanus | reverse complement strand
AAAATCAATATTAATGTGTAATATGCCAAATAAACTGCCGAGGAAGAGGCACTACGAAATCTCCATATCAAGGATAGTTTTAAAACTTGGCGCCAAGCCTGAAGCGACAGCCTCTTGCTTTTGTGTTAATTTTATGGCTGGTGTGTGTGCTGCATGGCTTATCTCTGGGATATGAGCCTTATTACCAGCATCATAGAGCTGCCTTACACTGGCAGCCACTAGCAGGCTACGTAGCACCTTTACCTAAGCCATTTATCCCGTCCATTACACATTAACATTCTCCTGTAGGCCATTTGTAGCGTTTTAATTACCTACATGGTTTTCATAATAACATGCAAAATAATACTGAGGTATAATGTGCAAAATAAATCGCTAAGGAAGAGGAGTTCTGAAATATCCAGCGTCTCAGAATTTGACCCTTAACCGTCTCAATCCGGTGACATAATTTATTCTTTTGAGTGGAAAATAAATCGGCGGGATGAAAGGGTTAAGGGATTATACTAGCACGTACTGTACAAGGCATATTCGTCCTTACGTTTTAGTTTCAAATCCCGCGCGTGTTTTGTGCTTGGCTTCGGAGATTTCGTTTCATGTTCGCCAATGTATCGTGCACGTTGGACCTTAATATCCTCTTTCATATTATCAACGGCAGCTATGTTGATAATGGAAAGATATGAATAACGTACAAGAGACTATTAAGGTGTGATAGGCTAAACAAACCGCTAAAGAAGACATGCTACGAAGTCTCCAATGCCAGCGGGAATACGACTCGCTAACTGCCACCAAAGGAATTTTATTTGCCAAGGCTGGGTCTCCTCTTGTTGCGTATTAGCGTACCGTATCATCGTTGCGTATTTGCGTACCGTATCATCGTTGCGTATTTGCGTACCGTATCATCGTTGCGTATTTGCGTACCGTATCATCGTTGCGTATTTGCGTACCGTATCACGTTGCTTACCCGCGTACCGTATCATCGTTGCGTATTTGCGTACCGTATCATCGTTGCGTATTTGCGTACCGTATCATCGTTGTGTATTGCGTACCGTATCATCGTTGCGTATTTGCGTACCGTATCACCGTTGCGTATCAGCCAGTGGTACAATACGGTACAACACTGTCCTCAATCAGGTCATCACTGCACCGTATCAGCACTGCAGATCCCTATCACAACACAGCACGCGGCATTACCACTGAACCTCAGTGTTTTGTCTGAGTGCAGCAGTGAATGGAGACGCAGCAGAGAATGGAGAAGGAAAGACTGACTACGAGGGTGTATGTAGCTGAAGTGGAGGCAGGGAGAGGGAGGGGCAGACCGAGGATGAGGTGGAGGGATGGAGATGGGAGGTATATGAGGGAGGGGGAGTGAGTTGGGGGGAGGGCAGTCAAATGATGGGTGACAGAGCGACTTGGAGGCGTTTTGTCTGTGGCCACCCTTTGCGGGATTAGGGCATCGGCCGATAGATAGATAGATAGATAGATAGAGAAGCTCAGGCAGTGAAGACACGTGGGAGAGAGAGAGAGAGAGAGAGAGAGAGAGAGAGAGAGAGAGAGAGAGAGAGAGGCAGACAGACCGAGAGAGAGAGACAGACAGGCAGAGACAGAGAGACAGAGACTGAGGGAAAGACAGAGACAGACAAAGAGAGAGACAGACAGAGAGGCAGACAGAACGAGACAGAGAGACAGAGAAAGACAGAGATAGAGACAGACAGACAAAAGAGAGAGAGAGAGAGAGAGAGAGAGAGAGAGGCAGACAGACAGAAAGAGACAGAGACAGACAGATACTGAGGCAGACAGACAGAAAGACACGGAGACAGACAGAGACAGACGGAGAGACAGACAGACAGAGTGGCTGGGGACGAGAGGCCAGAAGAGACGGGCTGGGGACGCGCCTGACGTATCATATTCTCTCGTCTGGCGCGTCCCCAGCCCGTCTCCTTGACTCTCGTCCCCAGCCACTCCCTCCATCCCCCCTCCTCTCCCTTAGTCATTTTCTCTTCTTACTTCCTGCTTCCTTCCATCCTTTCTTCCTTCCTTCCTTCCTTTCTTCCTTCCTTCCTTCCTTCCTTCCTTCATTCATTCATTCATTCATTCGTTCCTTCCTTCGTTTCTTCCTTCCTTCCTTCCTTCCTTCTTTCCTTCCTTCCTTCCTTCCTTCCTTCATTCCTTTCTTCCTTCCTTCCTTCCTTCCGTCCTTCCCTCCTTCCTTCCTTCCTTCCTTCCTTCCTTCATTCATTCCTTCCTTCCCTCCTTCCTTCCTTCCGTCCTTCCCTTCATCCATCCTGTCTGTCTGTCTGTCTGTCTGTTGTCTATTTGGTATCTCCATATATACATACTAATGGCCTACCTACCGTCCTACCTACATATCTACTAACTTACTTACCTACCTACCTTCGTATCTACTTACCTACCAGCCTACCTACCTATTAATCTTCTTATCTACCTTCTTACCTACTTACCAACCTACTGACCTATCTACCTACTTTACTCCTGCCTACCTACCGACCTGCCTATCTACCTACCAACCTACTTACCTACCCACCTATTTCTGTCTACCTACCTACCAATCTACCTACCTACCTACCTATCTAAATACCTACCTCCTTTACCTACTTCCTTATCTACCTACTTACCTACCTACTTACGTTTATTCTTGCCTACCTACTTGCCCACGTTCTTCAGTTAGCTGTAACTGCCCAGCCTCAGTACTGATGCACACACACACACACACACACACACACACACACACACACACACACCCACACACACACACACACACACACACACACACACACACACACACACACACACACACACACACACACAGTCAAAGGCCTTCCTCTCTCTGTCTCTGTCTGTCTGTCTCTCTCTCTCTCTCTCTCTCTCTCTCTCTCTCTCTCTCCCTGGATGGATGACTATTCAAAAACGTACACACACACACACACACACACACACACACACACACACAGAAAACGACCTTCCTCTCTCTCTCTCTCTCTCTCTCTCTCTCTCTCTCTCTCTCAAGTGCATAATTGTATGAAAATGTAGAGCTATAAGATAACGTGTATACACCTACATACGTACATACATACATACACACGCACACACTGCATACACACACGCACACACTTCATACACACGCACACACTTCATACACACGCACACACTTCATACACATGCACACACTACATACACACACGCAAATACTTCATATATACACGCACACTTCACACACACACACACACACACACACACACACACACACACACACACATCTACATACATATATCACAAATGTGCACACACTACATACATATATACATACATACATGTCATAAAAATACCCTCGCTAATACCAATACACCAGTCCTGTATGAGACAGCCCTAGCATGTATTCAATATGGACGGTGGGTGTTAGCGCCGAAGTGGTGACATGTAGAGGTGTATGGTATGTAGGAGGACTGCTGGGCCTTGATAGCAGGCTGTGAAGCCTATGCCCAGAGTCGGACACATAAAAAAAAAAAAAATACACACACACATCACGAAGCATACACGTACAGTACATACACACGCACAGACACCAACACATATACGTCAAACACACGCACATACACACACATGTACGTCACACACATACACGCACACACGTCATACTGATAAGACTGTTTATACTTACACACCTACACATGTACGTGAAATATACTCACATGGCTACACACGCACACGTCACACTGATAAAATTGCACACACACACACACACACACACACACACACACACACACACACACACACACACAAGTATTCTAAGGTAGGACTTGATGGTGGGGAAAGGAGTGTGTGTGTGTGTGTGTGTGTGTGTGTGTGTGTGTGTGTGTGTGTGTAACACACTCTAACCTAGCCACACTCTAACCAAGGCAAGACTATGAATATTGTCCACTATACTCTTTTTACTCTAACTTGGCCTAAAACTCCCCTATTTCCGTCCTGAATGCTGAGTTGTAGCAATAGATGAACACTGGAAGATGATGCTGGTCACGAAGATGTGCTGAGACAAGGTTGTAGAGCCATAGCATTGTACTTTCTGCCACTGAACTACGTGAAATTAGCTGCAAAAGAACGAAAATCTGGGCCAAGTGAAAGTGAAAAGAATATATCTCCCGCAGTTTATATATAATGTTTTTGTACGAACATTTATATCAACAATTACCTTTTTTTCCTTCATAATATGTAAGAACGACGTCGAACCAAGTTTTTGAAAAGATCCAGGAACGTAAGAGTTCTCTGTGGTAAGAAATTAAGGAGAAAAGTGTTGTGGGTGTTGGCGGAGCATTGCGGTGAGATGTGCAGGCACACACATGACTGTACACACACACACACACACACACACACACACACACACACACACACACACACACACACACACACACACACACATTACTCTCTAATGGAACTTGCTGGTGGGAAAATGTGTGTATGTAACTGGTGGTGTGAGAGGTTGCCATGGTAACACACAGGCACCTCCCACTAGTCAACCAAAGACTTCATTAGCGATATATTTTTGGACAAGGCTGATTAACATCCTTTTGTACGTTTTGTATGCAGATTATGGTAAAGCTTGAAGTATTTATACAGCACAGTAGGAGAGCAAGGTGTAATAAGCAAAATAAATAGCTAAGGAAGAGGTGCTAGGGAGTTGTAGAATGAGTTTATAGCTGTAATTTTTACCAGAGCGTTCCATTAATACATCCATTATATTCCGGATCAAAGACTTTTATCACTGGAATGAATCTTTGTCTCAAAATACGTTATATGGGACACTATTCACCAGCCTCATGTTATCAATGGTGAAGGATGCTCATGCACAATATAATTATTTAAGACTAACTTAGTGTCACGTGGAAGGCTTATATATTCCCGATTCATAATCTAAACACAGTCTACCCCGTAACCGTTCTCTTATATCCCGTTCTGCCTTATCTCGCTTGTGCACTAGATGGCGTGAAGGTAATGGCCTCGCAGTTTTAACCTTGACTCGTTACTCCGTATCTTTTCTCCTCCGTGGAGTCGAGTACTTCATACTGATATTCATGCTTTCGTGTAGCTGTGGTGCTTCATTCAGAGTCGAGGTGAAATAAACCTGCATGAAATTAGTTAGTTTACCAGGAGCAATGGGACGTGAATAACCTTGCACGGCGTTAGACCAGAGTCCAAACGTGAGGGAGTAAGTTGGATAAATTAGTGACTGATGTTAGAGGACATCGACAGTGGATCCAGCCGTTGAACTAAAGCTTGATGTATCTAGTGGGAAGGTGGTAGTCGGATATTAACCATCTATGGAGGTATGTTCTATATTTACTAATTGTACAGCTTTATTTTGGACTTAAATTTGATAGTGATAGTTTTAAGAATGGGTGATAGGAGTGATTTGAGTGACACTGGTGGTTGAATATTTGTAAATCTGCATTTAATTCATGTGTACAGCTGAAATGTTTATGTATATATTAATCATTGTTACGACAGCCACATATAGAGGGAGGTGGTTTTTGTTTTGGGGGTTGTTCGTAGGAAAGTGCTGGGCTGTAGCAATAACGACGAGTGGGGTAGGTCATCCAGGGAGTGGGAACGGTTTGATGGGAATTGGCTAGTAGTGATGAGAGGCGCGGTGCAGCATAGCCCCTTCCCTTGTCCCCTGTATTTTTCCATATCGTGGAGCAGTGGCTTTAAACTGCAAGATTAAGGACTGACAACGGGGTTAGTTAGATTTATAGGTACTTTTACATCAAGGTATTGACGAAAATAAAGAAATCGTGAGGGAAATTGGTGTGGTTATATTGAAAAGTGACCTGTGTTCGTCACTTGCTTCACTTTTTCATTTTAATAGTTATGTATTTACCGTCACGTTTTTCGTGGCTAGCCTTTGATAGCTTGTTCAGTTCATGTTGTACTGTTGTTGGTCTGTTTTGACAGTGAACCTTAGTGTGTGTGTGTTTGTGTTTGTGTGTGTTTGTGTTTGTGTGTGTTTGTGTTTGTGTGTGTGTGTGTTTGTGTTTGTTTGTGTGTGTTTGTGTTTGTGTGTGTGTGTTTGTGTGTGTGTGTTTGTGTTTGTGTGTGTGTGTTTGTGTGTGTGTGTGTGTGTTTGTGTGTGTGTGTGTGTGTGTGTGTTTTAAGTAATGATCTTCAATTTCTGATCTCCCAACATTCTTTTTTTTTTCCATATTCTCTTCTACACCCTGACCCTCTGACCCCCATATCCACATTTTGTCCACCATAGTGGGTCGGTGGCTGGCACAATGTTGACTCTTCACTACACTTAATTACTGCCTCCATTGTTTTGGTACCTGCAGTATTAGCCTGCAATTTTTTCCAATCCGTCAGCTCTGATTGAATAGGGTTTTGGTCAATTAAATCGTCTGTGGTTTGTTCGTGTCGTTCTGGGAGGGTTACATAAAACTGTCATTAACTCCTTGAGGAAAAATCATGAACATTTATTGGTTTATTGAACAAGCAATGTCTAGCTGACCAGACTCCAATTGGAGCCAAGCAACCGCCCCTGCAGGGTGGTTCGTCTTGACTAAGTCATGACATTAAATTCCTAAAAATTAGCGTATTATTTGTGCAGAACTAAGTTAATTCTTTCTTACGTCGTCCAACAAGTGGTTTCTTCATTCAGTGTGTTTCGTTCAATGTTTACAAGATTTAATTGCTTATCATTGCTTCGTCTGGGATCGAATAGAAATAGTTTTCCTCAGTTATTTTCATTCCTATTCTACTTCTCATAATTAAGAAGAATGAGTATGGCTGAGAGGAATGAGTGGCTGAATGTCTGAAACATATTACACATTACATTTTACCAAAGTGTATTAATAATGCTTTAAACTCCACATGTGCCGTGGCTGCTCAGTCGAGTTGAGAAGACTGGTGAGTGGACGATGATGTCACTGCCAAACCAACGTGACCTGGATGGGTGAGAGGTCTCGGTAAAAGCAGTAGCCGGCACACAGCACTCACGGACACACATCCCCGCCTAATTTCACTCTCTCTCGCCCCTCTCATACAGTCTACTTCAAGAATTCCAGACTAGCGATGTTAAGTACCATCTCAGCAAGTGGCCTACCGCAGCCGCAGACAGCAGCAGTTTGTGGGAGCAGAGAAGGCTGAGCAAGGCGCCTATAGTGCAGTGAAATTTGACTAACGTGTGGCCATAAAAATCCTTGTGAACCCATTAAGTTGTATGGATATGGGAAAAATGTGGAGAATATAGAAAGTGTGGTGGAATATAAAGTGGAAGATATAAGAAATTGCTAAGGACATAGGAAATAAAGGATAAGTGAACAAAGTTAGTAGAAGAAAGTAGTAAGGTATGGCCAGGAAATATTTTGGAAGAAATTGAGAATAACTATGGATTTAGCAATGAAAATAGCTATGTGGAGTAGACTACAAGTTGTCATACACCGTACACTTTACACAGTCATTGTTAATGAAGTTTTACGTGTAGTGGGTGTGAATGTATTGTATTAACTTAGTAAACCAATACTGTTCTTTCACTTTCTTTAACCTATGCAGACTTACCACAACTGTTGTCACTTATAAAAGGGGGGCCTGATTTGAGGAATATTGTATGTCTGGAGTGTAAAGTAATTCGTGTCAGACATGACTTTCCCATGCTGTGAAGTGATTCTCCCGCAGCAGACTACGCCCCGCCATTGCAAGGTGGTAGGAACAGTATCGGTTTATTACCTGGACAAATTCCACATTTAGAATTGGACTCTTTTAACAGGGGCACCGTAGTCTGCTGCACATCGCCCTGTTATGTGGGTGTATGGTTACCACTCAGCGTTGCATATGGTTTTCTGGGTAACAGGGAACCATTGGGCTTGTTACGTGATGCACTCTCCTGAAGTGGGTAGAATAATAGACAGGAAGGATGAATGATACAGGAAGAGGAGGACTGAAACAAAGAAGTAGGCAGCACTACAGGAGAGTGGATGTTGGTTGCCACACTATCAGCACATTAGAGTATAATAAAACTGGTGTCGCTGTTAATATGTATAATTTCAACTCTATAACCTTTTCCCGGAGAGGGTATTTAAGCTGTCAGTTCAGTTTGGGGTCCTAAACTTTTGAAATGCATAAAAACTTAGGAGTTAATACTCCTAATTTTCAGAGGAAGGACGTTCTTTGAGACTAACCCATTACGGTGCTTCTATAAAGTGAAAAAATTGCCCTGTAGTAAGACGAGGCTTAGTCTAGGCAATGATGTTAACCCCTTCAAAAGCATGACATTTTCTAATTTACATGTCTCAAAATTATTTCTTAACTTCATCTTTGGCTTTTTTTTTTCTTTTCAATTTTGTTTTAAAAGGCTTGCCGGCTTCTGGCCATTAGTTCCTTCTTCCCTGCCTGAAAAAATAGAGGGGGTTAATGAAAGCTATATCTACGACTATATATAAGAACTACAGTCCGAAGAGTCTCTTAAAGTCTTTTAGGGACAGCGTGAATAATTCGTCATAAGATTGAAAGGGGTAAGCATTATTGTTTTAATATTACAGGCGCCCTGGGTTTGTTAGGACGCTGATATACAGAGGGAATTTCGTAGCCAAAATATCGAGGAACCAATAGAGAATGATTCCAACAGAGCTTGATGCTTAGAGGAAAACAGGTCACAAATACCGGCGTGGGTGGGATGGGCAGCTGTCAAAAATAGCGACGTGAAAGGGGAGAGCAAGGAGGGGGAGAGCGATGGAAGCCGAGGGAGAGATGGAGGGAGAGGGAGAGAAATGGAGGGATGGGGAGATGGAGGAAAGGAGGGAGGGGGGTAAAGGACAAGCAGGGACTGAGGAGAGAATATTTTACATAACGATGGGCAATAGCAAGAGATGCCTTATAACTAATAAACTCTGCCACTCGCACAAACGTTAGGTGATACTGGATATTAGTCTTGGACATATTTAGCTATATTATTTCTCCATCCCTAAGCAGCTTTTCTTCTTCAGACAACCTAAGAGCACAATGTAACATCTGGCGTATTTGTGAGGGAAGATGAGAGAGACTGGCTGTTGTGGTCTACACGTAGTCAGGAAAGCTACAACGTAGGACAGATTTAGCAGTTTATTTCATCCTTACGCAAGATTTTTCGTGCTAGTCAACCTCAGGGCACGAGTAACAAATGGCGTGTCTGTGTGAGAGAAGATGAGAGAGTTGACAGTTGTGGTTTACACGCGAAGCCAAGCATGTGCTCCTGTCAGCTAGCGTCTGTGATTCTTGTTAACATTTACGGAGTCCATGTTACGGATCGTCTTCTTGATAACTCATCCTTTTTAAAGTTTCATTGCTATCTAAAAAAAAAAACAAAGACATTGTTTTGGAGGACTGTTGCGTAATACAGTTCCATTACTTGCCGTAAATTTGATCCTCCATTTTCTTCCAATACGCAGTACCAGCTGTATATAGAAATTACACCCCTGACTTAAAATTGTGCATACAAACACGTGTCAAAATGTTTTCATGCTTCTACGCCCCTTGTCAAATCATATTCTGGTGACGAGACATGCTAGTGTGTGTTAAGGTGCGTGTGCTTGCCTGTGCGTCTTGTAGAATCATGTAGCAATAGTGTGTCAAGGTGCGTGTGTTTGCCTCTACGTCTTGTAAAATCATTTGCTAGTGACGGGACATGCAGGAGTGTGTTAGGGTGCGTGTGTTTGCCTTTACGTCTGGTAAAAACATATGCTGGCGACGGGACATGCAAAAGTGTGTCGGCGTGCGTCTACATGCTTCTCTTGTCTCCCTGTCTGCTTCACTGCCTGCCAAGCCTACCTCTTCCAACAACACGGAACACTGGAGGATATTAATATTCCAGTCAACGCAGGTGCATGTGCGTGCGTGCGTGTCATCATCATCATCATCGTCGTCGTCGTTGTCTTCCTCCTCCTCCTCCTCCTCCTCCTCCTCCTCCTCCTCCTCCTCCTCCGTGGCTGTGTCTCCCTGCAGGGCAACACTTTACAAAAGGTGGTGTTCGTGCTGGCTGACGATACATCCTGAAACCTTCCTTAAATACCTTGCCTAATGGGTCAAAGTATCCTCGTGTGTTACTAAGGCAAACTAAACGGATAATAATATAGCACTTAAAGCAACAATAAGGTGTGATACGCAAAATAACTGGCTTAAGAAGAAGTGTTGCGGTGTGCCCTGCCAACGAGAGGGGCATAAATGGTGTGTCGTGTGGTCGTAAAGCTTAGTTAGTTATCGGGAACATCACCCACACTGTTAACGCCAAGCCTTTCTCCTCCCTGTCAGTGCCGCCGTCACCACCTTTTCCTCCCTCCCTCTTGTCTTCATTACCTGTCAGCCTTCGTCCCCAGGTGCTGAGGAGGAGCCTACACGTGGTGGCACTGTGCACTCATAGTTTCCTGCACCTAGCCATGAGAAGGGCCCTGGTCTGACTCTTGTGAGAAGCTGTCTACCACACTGGGGTTACGGATATCTACACGTTGCATGTACTGTACTGTACCTGTACGACGGTCTCGTAGGAGCAGTTTCTGATTGTGGTTGACGGGTCTGCTCAGCTAGACTAACCGATGTTAAGCAACAACCTGCTCTGTCTACCCGTCCGACTGACTGCCTGTCTCACCCGTTGAGTCTGCTGTCCATTGGAAACAGCCACCATGCATTTCAGATAGCAGAACCCTCAGGCACATTAGTCATGCAGACATATCACTCGTATCTTCCTCATCTTCTGTTGCTATCATGCACTTCGGTAAACAGACTCTCCATGCACACCCTCCCCACGGCGAGGTGCAGGGAAATATATGGAGGTTTGGCTCGCGGATGCATGTCGCAGCTGCTCCACCCAGGGTGTCCAACGCCACCACGCACAGGCTTCTCATCAGCGCCAGGCAAAACATATAGGAATATATAGTATGCAGGCAAGAAAGCAATCTAGTTGGCTGGCAGGCTGACAGGTAGGCAGGTGGTGTCAAAAATAATATACAATAAAAAAAAAGAAAAAGGAAAAGGTGACAAAAGAGGCAATGAATACACAGTAAAATCTGAAAAAAAAAAAAAAAATGACAAAGAAGGCAAGAAATGTACAATGAAAAAAATGACAGAGGAGGAAATATATATATACACTGACGATGACTAATTTCTGGCCAGGGATGCCCCCTTCCTACTGCTGTATACCCAGGTAAGAGGGTAGAGGGGGACGAAACGACCTCCACCCCAACCCCCCCATACCCCTACCCACCCATCCCCCACCCGTCATTCTTAACTCGCAGTTACATCTGAAGCTGATTTCCTGCTTAACATTCTTGGTGCCACTGCTGATACAAACATAAAACACTGGGACGTGTTACAAGTATATAATATAACCATCAACACGCCGCAGCAAGAACACAATGCTTTATGATGGTGACGGTAAAACAAACACGTTAACATCGGCCAACTCAGGCCTCGTGTGTTTGGTGCACCGCTTAGCACACACACACACACACACACACACACACACACACACACACACACACACACACACACACACACACACACACACACACACACACACACACACACACACACACACACACACACACACACACACACACACACACACACACACACACACACACACACACACACACACACACACACACACACACACACACACACACACACACACACACACACACACACACACACACACACACACACACACACACACACACACACACACACACACACACACACACACACACACACACACACACACACACACACACACACACACACACACACACACACACACACACACACACACACACACACACACACACACACACACACACACACACACACACACACACACACACACACACACACACACACACACACACACACACACACACACACACACACACACACACACACACACACACACACACACACACACACACACACACACACACACACACACACACACACACACACACACACACACACACACACACACACACACACACACACACACACACACACACACACACACACACACACACACACACACACACACACACACACACACACACACACACACACACACACACACACACACACACACACACACACACACACACACACACACACACACACACACACACACACACACACACACACACACACACACACACACACACACACACACACACACACACACACACACACACACACACACACACACACACACACACACACACACACACACACACACACACACACACACACACACACACACACACACACACACACACACACACACACACACACACACACACACACACACACACACACACACACACACACACACACACACACACACACACACACACACACACACACACACACACACACACACACACACACACACACACACACACACACACACACACACACACACACACACACACACACACACACACACACACACACACACACACACACACACACACACACACACACACACACACACACACACACACACACACACACACACACACACACACACACACACACACACACACACACACACGCACACACGCACGCACGCACGCACGCACGCACGCACGCACGCACGCACGCGCGCACGCACGCGCGCACGCACGCACGCACGCGCACGCACGCACGCACGCACGCACGCACACGCACGCGCGCACGCGCGCACGCGCGCACGCGCACGCACGCGCGCACGCGCACGCACACGCACACGCACACGCACACGCACACGCACACGCACACGCACACGCACACGCACACGCACACGCACACGCACACGCGCATGTACGCACCCGAGGCACGAGGCCTGGGATGGCCGTGGTTAACGTTTTTGTTTTAGTGTCAACTTTTGAATGCATTAATTTCTTGCTGCAGCGTGTTCATAGTTCTAATATATACTTTTGACCTATCCTAGTGTTTTATGTTTGTGTATTAGTAATGTGACTATCAGTGTAAAGTATGAGGTTAGCTTGAGATGTAACTGCCAGTTAAGAATGACGAGTGGGGGGTTGGGTGGGGTAAGGGTATCGGGGAGGGTGGGGTGCTGGGGTAGAGGCGGGTGGAGCTCGTTCCGTCCCCCCCTCCCGTCGTCTTCCCTGGGTATATAGGGGTAGGAAGGGGGCACCCCTGAGCAGAAAGTAATGATCGTGAGTGTACAATAGAATCAGCAAAACAAGAGGCAGACGAGAGAGGAAAGCCTAACATAAAGCTGAAGATGGGAGTAAAATCAAGAACCTAAGCAGGAAAACTTGGTGTTTGACAAAGTGAGGCTGACGGTGTTGACAATTCTTTATGACTTGTCTTTTACCTGCTCCTTTTTATTTTTCATATCTATTCATTCACTTTCATCTCTCCCTCATTCATTCCTTCATCTCTTATTCTTCTCTCATTAATTCATTCGTTTCCCTTTCTTCGTCAGCCATTTTTCACTTCCATATGTCCTGATGTGACTGGCTTCCTCCCACGTGCAGTGAGAAATCTTAGTAGTACTGGTAGCTGATACAGCCTCAAGTTCATCTGAAATGTGAACCCAGTAAACACCTGGCTAAAGTTACCCTTCTGCTACAGTCCACCATTACTCTTTTGGGGAATAGGGTGGCAACTGAGGGACGTTTGTGTGACCAGGCATCAGAGCCACGCGGTCTTATCGAAGCCACGAGGCCAAGACCCTCCTCTCCAGCACCTGTTATTGCTATTGACAGGATTTACACAAAGAACAGCAAGCTTACCTGTATTTTTTTATGCAAGGCTGCAGATGAGAGAGAGATTCAGTCCTGTATTCTCGCCGTGTAAGGAGGCTCCCTAACACCTCTTCCTTAGCGATTTATCTTCCAAACCACTCATTAATATCCCCGGGTTTCCTCCTTATGTCTTTTCAATATCGACATAGATTGCATGAATAACACACAAGTATATAGTAACGGAGCAGAATTAGAAATAAATCGGTAAGGAGGAGGTGTTAGTAAGCTTCATAGCCTTACTAGGATACCGCCCTCAGCCTACAGTCCACCAGGTTCGCGTTTTAGACGAACCTGGAACATCAAATTGTACTTCTAATCCTCGTCTCCTTCTTGTTCTTTTAAAAAATCTTAATTTACGACAGAAATAGGATCGTAAGTTTTTTTCCAGCATCACCTTCCCTGTTTCTACGACCTCCGACTCGCCTCCGTCTCTCTCTCATTACTCCACATTTTTTTTTTTTTTTTTTTTATGCGAGGAAGATGGAACCAAAGGCCACGAGCCCGCAGTAACTGTTCCTTCCAAGAGAAGAACAAAATACAAGAGAGAGCCAAATTCAAGATCCGATCATTTCGAGATGCCTGGACACACTGCGTTTAAAAGACTGGAGATCATAGGAAGCAGGAAATACAGACAGAGGGAGACAGTTCCAGACGTCATACTTCTTGTCCATGCTTTGAAATTTACTGCAGAAGTTAAAGATATTTTTTTCCTATGTCTTTACTCTTGAGTTTGTACTTAAGTTGGCGCTTGAGTTGGAATTTAATTTGGCACTTGAGTTGGGACCATGTTTTGCACCTGAGTTGGCACTTAAGTTTGCTCTTGAGTAGGGACTTTTGGACGTAGGTTGGCCCTTGAGTTGGAACTTAGTTTGGTGCTTGATTTGGGACTTAGTTTGGTGCTTGAGTTGGGACTTAGGCTGGCACTTGGGTTGGGACATACGTTGGCGTTTGAGCTGAGACTTAAGTTGGAGCTTGAGTTTGGACTTAAGGTAGCGCTTGAGTTAGGACGTGAGTTCGTACTTGTGTTAGGACTTAAGTTGGTACTTGTGTTTGGACCCAAGTTGGTACCTGTGTTGGGACTTGATTTGGCACTTGAGTTTGAACTTTAGTTGCTACTTGAGTTGGAATTTAAACTGACACTTGTGTTGGGACTTAAGTTGGCAATTGTAAAGTTGGCACTTGTTTTGGGACTTAAGTTGGCACTTGAGTCGGAGCTTAACACTTGAGTTGGCATTTAAGTCACCATTTGAGTTGGCACTTCAATTGTCACTTTAATTGGCAGTTAAGTTGGGCCATGTATTGGGATTTGAGTTGGGCCTTGAGTTGTGACTTGACACTTGAGTTGGCACTTCAATTGGCCTTTGAGCTGACACTATTTGGCACTTGAGTTTGCACTTAAGTTGACATTTGAGTTGGCACTTTTGTTCACACTTAAGTTGGCACTTACATTGAATTTGGCACTTACGTTTTTATTTTCTCTTATCATACTTCAGAACCACAGGTGTTTAGTGATAAAGTGGACGGGCGTTTGAACCGAGTGTGAGACACAAGTGTTGTTGGCGTCACTTCATAGGCTGTTGCTTGGATTTGCTGGATTTCCCTCCATTGTCCTCCTTACTGCGATCTTGCCTTGTTCCCGCTGCACCCTCCAAAGGTATGCTATTTGGCTTCTGCTAATTCTGTACTCGTTTTACTCTAACTTGGCCCAAATTTTCCATCCCTTCAACCTGAATGCTGAGTTGTAGCAATAGATTAATGCTAGAAAATGTAAGTCACAAAAAAGTGGTATGGAAAGGGAGCCGTAGCGTTGTCCGTTTCTGCCAATGACCCATGTGAAGTAAGCTGCAAAAAGGACGAAAATTTGGGCCATTTACAATGAAAAAATAATATACTGCGTGATACAATGATAATCTAGGACGTTGTGGAGAGTTGAGAAGTTTGTGGTTTGCAATAGAGGGACAGGAAGACAGAGACAGACAGATAGAAGACAGACAGACGCAGGGTAAGGAGACAGACAGAGGAGACGAAGCGTCGCGTTATTATGAGTGTAGTTGACTTCATAGAACATTGCATTATAGTTGTGTCCAAACTTTAATAGCACGTCTTCTTATGTATAACTAAAGTCGTTTGACGTGTAGTGAACTAACACACACACACACACACACACACACACACACACACACACACACACACACACACACACACACACACACACACACACACACACACACACACACACACACACACACACACACACACACACATGCAACTACATCAAACCGTTCATGCCTTACTCCACCGTGAACACAACACATCCACATACCCAACAACATCCCCCCCACACACACATACATAACCACACACAACCACATACTCGTACACACACACACACACACACACACACACACACACACACACACACACACACACACACACACACACACACACACACACACACACACACACACACACACACACACACACACACACACACACACACACACACACACACACACACACACACACACACACACACACACACACACACACACACACACACACACACACACACACACACACACACACACACACACACACACACACACACACACACACACACACACACACACACACACACACACACACACACACACACACACACACACACACACACACACACACACACACACACACACACACACACACACACACACACACACACACACACACACACACACACACACACACACACACACACTGCAACCACATCAAACCGTACACCCCTTACCCCACCGTACACACAACACATCCACATACCTAACACACACACACACACACACACACAAGTATTCTATGATGGGCCTTGCTGATAGAGGTGTGTGTGTGTGTGTGTGTGTGTGTGTGTGTGTGTGTGTGTGTGTGTTGTGAGGTGGGCAGGTTGCCATGGTAACACAGATGCCCTGCACCAGCCAAGCTAACACCATACGTATTGCCCACTGAGTCTCGCACTTTATATAAAACATCTCTGTACTCATATCTGATCCCAATATTGCAGTTTTTTTTTTTTTTCATCACAATACGGTAAAACATACTCGAACTTGATTTTTGAAAATGATCCATGAATATTAAAGTTTTCTGTGGCAAGAAATGAAGAAGGTGTTTGGTGGTGGGGTGGAGTGGGTGTCTAGCGGTGCATTGTGGTGAGACACATACACCCACAGGCACATAATTACACAAACTTACACACACACACACACACACACACACACACACACACACGTACAAATACACACACGTACACTGAGGAAGGGTGAGGCAGAGACTGGCAGGGAGAGGCAGAAACGGGTGGGAAAAAGCAGGGAGAGGGAGGCAGAGCCAGGGTGAGGCAGGGAAAAGCACTGTAGTGAATATAATGTGTCTGTGTTTTTGTCTTTAGCTGTAGGCAATGACGGAGAGAGAGAGAGAGAGAGAGGGGGGGGAGGGGGATCACACAGACGTTTCGATCCAGAAAAGCTGGTCAAACCTTAGCAGAAAAAATTATATCTTGGCCATAAGAAGGGATTTTTTTCATGACAGTTTTTTTTAATACACACACGATTGTGAACAGGCATAAGAGTAACTACGTATACACACACACACACACACACACACACACACACACACACACACACACACACATACTCTCTCTCTCTCTCTCTGCTGCTCCAAGGAAAGTCATCAAACGTCACTATAGCTGTGGTACCCTCCGTCTGAACCTACTTTCTACCCACTGACCTACTCTCCCCATTCCTCTCTCATTTTCCGCAGTCTCTTCCCACTCCCCTTCCACTGCCACTCTCCCCACTCCCCTCTCATTCTCCCCACTCTCCCCATTCCCCTCTCACACTCCTCACACCCTCTCTCATTTTCTGCAATCCTTTCCCACGTCCACTCTGCCTACTCTCCCCACTCCCCTCTCACTTTCCCCACTCCCTTTCCCGTCCGACTCTCCCCATTTCAATATAGTCTTGTGTGTGGGGGGGGATGAAGGGTGGCATACGGATGTGGGGGGGGTTGTAGAAATGCGTGTTCATGGGCGCCTACGTGTGTGTGTGTGTGTGTGTGTGTGTGTGTAGAGGGTGGTTGAAGGGTGGCATACGGATGTATGGGGGGGGGTGTTATAGAAATGCGTGTGTTCATGGGCGCCAAGGGTGGCAGTACGGTACGGTACGGAAAAAATATCATAATTCCGATAGTTTCAAAATACCGCACCGTAGTTTCGTTGCATACATAAAGAACCGTACCGTACTGGTGCGATAAAATGAAATTTCGTTCCGAACTTTCGTACCTAATTTCGTACTGTACGTCTGCCATTACGTTTCTGTGAAAATTAATCGATAATATAAATTATTTTTGCAAGCAATTCCTCGTCCAGTTTCAATACTCACTTATTATATTTGTGTTTTTTTGCTGTTAGTGGAAATTATATATTAAGTGTGTGTGTGTGTGTGTGTGTGTGTGTGTGTGTGTGTGTGTGTGTGTGTGTGTGTGTGTGTGTGTGTGTTGTCAGGTAATTGACCTAACATTTGATTTACATTCATATGGCAATGGGATTAAATAAAATTAAGGATTACTGACTTGGATTGTACTAGAATTTTCTTTGAAAAATTGTGTTTAAATCAGACTATGATAAAACTCAACCACTTAACGGGTCAAGTAGCAGTGCTGCAGCCGGCCCTACAGTAAATACCTAATCCAAATCATTATTTATATACTATTGTATAATCCAATCTATAAATTAATCACTTAACTCTGTAGGCCTACAGTGGGCAAGGAATATACGAGATACGTACAGCAAAACAAATGTCAAATAATAGAAATATCTATCTATCTATCAATTGCCAGACGCCATAATCCCGTAAGGGGTGGCCACTTGACTTTGGGTTACCTATTTTACAGGGAGGGGCACTAACCCTCCACCAACCCACTTGTTGACATGTAGGGAGCACGTATGGGTTGGTTATATGGTAACCACCCAGCGTTGTAAATGGTTTCTTGGCTTACAGGAAACCATTTGGCTTGTCACTCAATGTAAAGCCAACTGTGAAGGAAAGAAAAGCAATAAGAAGTGACAGGAAAGATGGGAGAAATAGGAAGAGAGGAGGACAGACAGAAAAAGAATGATAAAGGCTAAGGAAGAGGTAGGTATCACTACATCAAGTGAGTAGATGATGGTCGCCACCACCTACCAGATTATTACCCAAGTGCTAAAATATGGTGCTGATCTCAGTGACGTGCCTTGGAAATGATGCTGGTAGCGGATTCTGAGAGGTGTCTGGATTACGAGAAAATCTGCGAGAACTTTTGCGATGTGCATACGAGGTTTTGATAAGTGGTATTCTGGAGAGTGTTGTACGACAATCTTAAGACCAACACCAGGTTGCGCCAGGGCAAGTGTTGGTCAATCAAGGAGCGGAAGGTTTCTCTATTTAACTCTGAGTAACCAATCACAGTACACCGGAGTATGACGTCATAGTGGTAGCAGATGATGTTTCCACACCGCCAGTCATAATTTCCAAGACAGTATTGAAGCAGTGGAAGACCACCAAAATATTATGTACAGAAGGGCAGTGAACTTCTCAGAGGAAGAAATAAGTGCGCTGATTCATAATTTTTTCGACATTGTGTCATGTAGGCTATCACCATACTTTAGATGAGTTTCTTCTTAACACTGGCTTGTTTAATCGAATTTTTGTGAACATTATATCAATAGGCTATAATTTGTTTGTAGTAAAGGCAATATTGGCCGACAATGCTAGTTTTACCACATATGTCGAAGTAGTACTTGCTCCGTTATGGTATTCTGGCATCGTCCACGACGGTCTTCTGCCACTTGTACTTATTATTTTTTGAAAAATCGCAACAGTTGTATGCACTTAAGGATTAATTGATGCATGATTTAATTCTCAGGATTTGGGGGATGTTTGAGCTACAACATTTGTAAAAATAGGAGAGTCATAAGGCTTACGATGTACTTAGGGCTGCCCCTCACATGGCGCAACTCTACGAGGAGAATTGACAACGCCGCATAGGGTTTGCGCTCGTTTTCTAGGTCTCCAGAATATGCACTTAAGTGAAAAGTTGCTCTTACGCCCAAAGATGGTAGATTTGCGAGGATTTCTGAGCTTTCAGAATCCGCCCCCTGGGCAATAGTACTGTACTTTTGTCTTACCAAGTTTAGGAAATATCATTCATCCATCCATCACCCAATCCTACGTTGCCCCATGAGGAGCGTAGGAGCCCGGGCCTAGGCAGATGGTCCTGACATTTAAGATGAGAGTGACCAGCCTCACTCATCCCTGAGTGGCATTACATGAGCAATAAACCCCAACCATCCCATGGATATAAACCTTCGCCAGCTCAGTCCGACTGGAGCGCAATAATTACCCACTAAACCACCAGGCGCCAAAATTTGGTTATATGGTTACCACCCAGCACTGTAAATGGCTTCCTGGTGTACAGGAAACAATTTGGCTTGTCACTCAGTGTAAAGTCACCCACAGGTAGAAGGAAGAGGAAAGAATGATGGAAAGAAAGACGGAGGAGGGAGTGTAAAGTTACCCGACGGCAGAAGGACGAGGAAAGACTGAAGGAAAGAAAGACAGAAGAGGATGGAAGGAAAGAAGGATGGAGGAGAGGAAAGCGCAGACACCCGAGGGCAGCCACTACATCGAGCGAGTGGTACTGTATTTAATAACCATTATCATATGCTTCTCGTAATTACTTACATGTCTCCCATCTAAAAGTATACACTATTCTATGTTCATTATAGCTTGACCAGAAATATTACCTTATAAGTCTGTAACACACACACACACACACACACACACACACACACACACACACACACACACGCTAAAACATAAGGTTATATCTTAAAACATTGGTCAGGGAAACAATTAGGTTATCCTATCTACAAGTCAGTATTTGTCATCTGGATTATTCTGGACAGTGGACAGTCACATTGGAATAATTAAGCACGGCAATGGGTACGGAAAAGGCACGGAAAAAACAGGAATTTCGTACCGTACCGTACTTAAAGAAATGTCGTACCGTAATTTGGCACCGTTCTTACTGGTGAAAAAAATACCATACCGTACCGTACTTCCCTACAGTACCGTCCCGTACTTTTGCGGCGCCTACGTGTGTGTGTGTGTGTGTGTGTGTGTGTGTGTGTGGAGGGGGAGGGGAGAGGAAGAGGAGGAGGAGGAATTATAGAGGAAAGAGTACATAAAGAGAAGAATGCAAGGAAGGTGGAAGGAAGAATGTGGAAAGGAGCAGAGAGGAGAAAGAAAAGATGAAGTTAAGGGGTATATGGAAAAGAGAATGGAACAGAGAGGGATACATGAGAGAGAGGGGAGAGAGAAAGAGAAACAACAGGAAAGGGAAGGAAAAGAAAGCAAAAGGGAAAAAAGAGGAGATGAAAGGGGGAAAGGAGGTAGGATACAGGAAAGAACATAAGAACATAGGAAGAGAGGATAACTGCAGTAGGCCGGTTGGCCCATGCTAGGCAGCTCCTAGAAGAGTAACTGAACTACTAGAATGAGATAAGGATAGCAAAGAAGGATCTCCCCCGCCCTCCAAACCCTCCAGCCGAAGCCGGCAGGAAAAAGTCAGAAAGAACAAAAAAGTCAGAAAGAACACCACACCGTATAGAAAAACTGGCGTGGACATTTTACAGGAAAGTGTGAAGGGAGAATAGAGACTATCATAGTGTAACCTGAAAAGAAAAATTTTTTGAATTAGTATTGGTTATAAGATTTTCTTTTTTCTATATCCTCCCCTTATTAGTCATATGCTTATCTAGCCTATGCTTGAAACTCTCAATGGAAGAGGCAGCAACTACTTTACTAGGTAGCTTATTCCATTCGTCTACTACTCTATTACCAAACCAATTTCTACCTATTTCCTTACTGAAACGGAATTTTTCTAGTTTGAAACCATTATTTCTAGTTCTATCCTGTATGCTCACTTTAAGTACCTTGCTAATATCTCCCTTATTTATACCCTTCATCCACTTAAACACCTCAATTAAGTCTCCCCTTACTCTACGCCTCTCTAGCGAATGCAGACTTAGTCTTTTCCGTCTGTCTTCATATGACAGGTTTCAGACTTCATGTATCATTTTTGTCATTCTTCTCTGTACATTTTCTAACGAATTAATATCCATTCTATAGTAATGACACCAAAATTGTACTGCGTAGTCTAAATGTGGCCTTACTAATGCTAGATAAAGTTTCATTATTACTTTAGATGCTCTATTGCTCACGCAATAGTATTATGGGATATCTAAACACGATAACCTTGGTGCATCTCTCCCTCTCCTCCGGAACCTGCAGTGTCACACCCTCAAAACCAGTCGTGGTCAGCATCTCCACTGCCTCCTGACTTCCTACTGTGACGTAAGGTCTCTGCCTACCTTCCTTAAACAGGACCTCGAACCGTCGATATGCAAGTCCAAGCTTCACCGTCCAGAGTAGTTTTTGGTGATAATTTAGGTCAGTGTTGGTGGGGAAGAGAAGCCTCACTCTATTCCTTGGGGTGGCCTCGTCACGGTCCTGGCTAGGCATTGCTCCTGACCCACGTGGTGTAGTCGGCTGCACTCCAGTTGCCTTCCCCGTATCACATGGTATAGTAACACCTCCATCTACCCCACACGACTTATTCTTTACCTTTTTGTTGTCTCTGTCCTCTTCTTCATCACTCGCTTCCCTCTCGCTGCCGTGTATCATGCTCTTTCTCTTCTCTCTTGTACTGATGACCTCCGTAAACCCGGTATCCATATCTATTTCTTCCTCGTTGTCACCCAAGGGGGCCTCCCTTCCCTCGTTCATGGCCATGGCACTAGCCATTTCAGGGCACGTTGGTTTTGTAGTGCATCCGATCAGTTTCAACTCAGTTGTTAAATTACTGTGTGATGAAGACTGAAAAGACTAAGTCTGCATTCGCTAGAGAGGCGTAGAGTAAGGGGAGACTTATTTGAGGTGTTTAAGTGGATGAATGGTATAAATAAGGGAGATATTAGCAAGGTACTTAAAGTGAGCGTACAGGATAGAACTAGAAATAATGGTTTCAAACTAGAAAAAACCCGTTTCAGTAAGGAAATAGGTAGAAATTGGTTTGGTAATAGAGTAGTAGACGAATGGAATAAGCTACCTAGTAAAGTAGTTGCCGCCTCTTCCATTGAGAGTTTCAAGCATAGGCTAGATAAGCATATGACTAATAAGGGGTGGATATAGAATAAAGAAAATCTTATAACCAATACTAATTCATAATTTTTTTCTTTTCAGGTTACACTATGATAGTTTCTATTCTCCTTTCACACTTTCCTGTAAAATGTCCACGCCAGTTTTTCTATACGGCGTGGTGTTCTTTCTGACTTTTTCCTGCCGGCTTCGGCTGGAGGGTTTGGAGGGCGGGGGAGAGCCTTCTTCTTTGCTATCCTTATCTCATTCTAGTAGTTCAGTTACTCTTCTAGGAGCTGCCTAGCATGGGCCAACCGACCTACTGCAGTTGTCCTCTCTTCTTATGTTCTTATGTTCTGGGAAGCACGTCTGCCTGCCACGGAAGTCAAGGACAGAATGAAGAGGGTGTATGTAGGTGAAGTGGAGGGAGGGAGAGGGAGAGGTAGACCGAGGATGAGGTGGAGGGATGGAGTTGAGAGGTATATGAGGGGGGGGGTGAGTTGGGGGGAGGGTAGTCAAATGGTGGATGACAGAGCGACTTGGAGGCGTTTTGTCTGCGGCCATTCTTTGCGGGATTAGGGCGTCGGGCTATAGATAGATAGATAGATCTATCGGTGGATAAATCAATAATTATATGGTGTCACGGTAGGGTCAGGCTCCATATTACCTCACCCTTACCAGCTTACTTCGGCATTTGTCAGGTTAATATACATAATACATTCACTGTTATGTCCATCCATCTCTCTCATTCTCCTCATCTCACCCTGTTTACTCCCCTCTCATCATCATCATCATCATCATCATCATCATCATCATCATCATCATCATATTTCCCAGTTCTGTATTATATAACCATTTTTTTTTTTTTTTTTTTTACATACTACATAAATGTAAGATGTGTTGTACTTCATGAATATAGGATATGGCTGTATGATAGGCCAGCCAGTTGCAAGTAATGGTGTGTGTGTGTGTGTGTGTGTGTGTGTGTGTGTGTGTGTGTGTGTGTAATTCACCGGGTCGGTCAGGATCACTTGATGGTCGTGATCGTCAGCTTTTACCCACCCGGAAGGGAGCTGAGAGCTCATATAGTCCGATCTAAGGGCAAGGCTGTGACCACACACGCACACACCAGTCCCCTTGCTCAAGGGGGACAGTAACCACCCACTTCGTCAGTGAAACTTTTCGCAACGTGTGTGTGTGTGTGTGTGTGTGTGTGTGTGTGTGTGTGTGTGTGTGTGTGTGTAAACTTAACCCATTAGCTGTGGTGGCTTCTCTTCAGTTAACATAAAATCGCTTACTGTATGCTGAAGTATATATACATATATATTTATTTTCCGGTCACAGCGTTCATCTAGCACGTCATATACTGTTCAGTTCTGCCGAGTTGCTCTTAGCTGAACGTATCGATGTAACGTTAGCCAAAACAAAATACCGTCTTTGTAACTAATTCGCATCTTACAGTTTCGATATCTAATCTCATTGTTCGTACATCACGATACTTTAGGCAGACAAGAAAATAATCTACCGAAATAGAAAACGCTAGTTACATGGATAACTGATATATTTTTCGTTCCTGGACTAGGCACATTTTACCCCTCTCCTATTCTGTCCTACTTTAGCCTAAACCAACCCATCCTAACCTACTTTTCTCTACCCTACACTACCCCACCCCAGCCTACCCTGCCCTAGCGTTCCCTACCCTATCCTACCGCTGAGGTCTCCTGTAGGGATACTCGTTCTTCTTCTTCTTCTTCTTATTATTATTATTATTATTATTATTATTTCAGGCAAATGTCCCTGGCTTCTAGACTGGCTGACTAGCGAATATTAAGTCTCCCGTGGCTCCGTGCTCCTTCCACTCAAGAGCCTGCACTTCACGCATTCCACGCACAAGATGGCGTCACCGCTGCATTCCTGCGAAGACAAGAGGTCAAGAGGACGACACTTGCTTTTTGTTTGTTTGTTTACTGTAATTGCTTAAAGTTGTGATCCCTCCAACTTGAATGCTCAGTTGTAACTATAGATAACTAGAATACGATGCTAGTCACGAAGAAGGGCTATGAAAAGATACAGAGCTCGTAGTATTGGCTGGATGAATCACTCTTGCATGATAATCAAAGACGGTGAATAAAACCCACACTTGTAGACGAAGAATATAATTACCAAACAGTTTCGGTGGACACTGCCACCATCTTCAGTGGTCAAGATAGTGAGAGGGAGTGACGTACTGACTATACAAGGGTTCCTTTTTATGCCTGTGTGTGTGTGAAAGGGTGGGGTAAAGGTGAGGTGGGGTGGGGTAGATTGTAAGCGGGGATTAACCCAAGGGGGATTTTTGGGGGGACATTACCGGACAGGTCAGGTGTAATTCCTATCTGACCTTACCTGTGTCGTAGCAGGAAGAGATGTTCCTTCCTGCTACGACACAGGTAAGGTCAGATAGGAATTACACCTGACCTGTCCGGTAATGTCCCCCCCAAAATCCCCCTTGGGTTAATCCCCGCTTACAATCTACCCCACCCCACCTCACCTTTACCCCACCCTTCCACACACACACGCATAAAAAGGAACCCTTGTATAGTCAGTATGTCACTCCCTCTCACTATCTTGACCACTGAAGATGGTGGCAGTGTCCACCGAAACTGTTTGGTAATTATATTCTTCGTCTACAAGTGTTGGTTTTATTCACCGGCTCGTAGTATTTTTTTCTTTTAACTAAGATACATGAAATAAGCTGCAAAAATACGAAAATACGAGCTTACTTAATGTAAATGAATTATAGTACATTCAAGATGGAGGGAAGGCATTTTGTATTTTGTTTGTAATGTTATAGTGTCTCTCAGGATCCTAGGATCCTCTCTCGGCTGAACCAAATTGTCTGGCGTCAGCTGGAAGATGATGCTAGAGTTATGTCGGTTGTGAGGGGGTTAATGGTGACGGTATTGACACTGTCAGGCTCCTATGACTCACTCAGTCGAATAAAATCGTCTGAGTCAGCTGAAATGGGGTATTAGAGTTGTCCCAAGCATCACTCAGGGGGTTAAGATTCATAACCCTCTGGTGCTTGGGACAACTCTAGTATTCCATTCCAGCTGACAGACGATTTTGTTCGGCTGAGTGAGTCATAGGAGCCTGACAGTTACTATACTGTCACCATTAACCCCCGCATGACCGGCATAACTCTGGTATATCATGTTCCAGCTTACGCCAGACAATTTGGTTCAGCCGAGTGGGTCTGGGGCCTGGGGGGCACTAAATGAAAATATCCAAAAAATATTAAAGGGGGGGCTATATCAATTTTGCCACAGGAGGTATACCAAAATTGGACTTTTTAATAAAACCCCCTCCTCTCTCACTCCCTGTGTTTTGTATATGTCCCTCTCTGTCTGCCTGTGGTGTGTCTGTCCCACCGTCTGTGTGTGTGTGTGTGTGGTGTGTCTACTGTGTGAAGGCTGTGTACGTGTCGTGTGTGTGTGTGTGTACGTGTCGTGTGTGTGGTGTGTCTACTGTGTGAAGGTGGCTGTGTACGTGTCTTGTGTTGTGTGTGTATGTAGTAGTGTGTGTGTGCGTGCGTCTTGATGTGTGTATGTATGTAGTAGTGTGTGTGTGCGTGCGTCTTGATGTGTGTATGTATGTAGTAGTGTGTGTATATGTGCCTTGGTGTGTGTGAGCTAACAGTAAGTATGGGGCCTTGTGGTTTTAAGGAAAGCCTGCTACGCAAACTTCCCTCAGCCACATTTTAAAGAAACCTCTATCACACCGGGACTTGAACCCGGGTCTTCCTGATTAGCAAGCCAGCACCATACTGACCATGCCACTGCGGCCCCATAATGATAGCGGCTAAAACTTCTACTGTATTTTATTTCTTTGTTACAAAAAATGGGAAACTGAACAACATGCACAGACTAAACTAAATTGTCATGTACCTATTAATGTCGCTTTAGGAGGAGATATCTCGAAATTTCCTGAAATACTTGGAATACCTAAGCCTGCAGTTTAATGCTAATCATGAACAAGTGCTATGGAAAGAATATAGAGCAGTTGCTACTTATATAAAGGGAGAAAGTAAAAACTGCAACTTAGACTGCTATCCAACGGCAAGACTTAAACGATTAACCATATATTACATAAACTTAACACACTGAGTGACACAGAAACTAAACATATGATACAAATTCTTTAATGAAACTTATAATGAGAGTACAAATGACAAAATATACACTGCACAGGAAGACAGTACAGTACTCAGTGGTCATACTCTGAGAATGAAAGCCTATCTGTTGTACCGATTTATAAACGGAAGAGATGAATCGCTAAATTTGATCCACAGTAAAAAATAATAATAATAATAATAATGAATACATA
The DNA here is from genome assembly GCF_032717465.1 of Coenobita brevimanus. Taxonomy (NCBI): domain Eukaryota; kingdom Metazoa; phylum Arthropoda; class Malacostraca; order Decapoda; family Coenobitidae; genus Coenobita; species Coenobita brevimanus. Next base: position 82,633 of record NW_027643721.1, on the reverse strand, counting down.
AAACAATAAAGACTACATGTCCAACCTAAACTGACAAAAACCTGGCATCTCTCCACCTTGAATGCTGAGCTGTTTCTAGAGATAAAGACTAGATTATCATGCAAATCACAATGAAGATCTATGGGGAGGATGCAAAACCATAATACTGTCTTATTCTGCCACTTAGACTCAGGAACTAAGCAGCAGAAGGACTAAAATTTGTCAAGGTGAGCCAACTACAATGACACAGATGAAGTCTGAGATTATATAATGTGTAATCATGAACTGATTGCATCATTCAGTAAAGATTACAAAAGGAAAAGCTATCAAATCTGAAAGTGTAAGTACTATACAAGATATGATTAACCTTGTACATCCATATTCTGAGATATGTTTCCTATATCATAGCCTACACACAAATTCATCCCCCTCAACAGTAATGGTATATTCCTGCTGTCTCCTGACTTCCAATCAACTTATGAAACCTCTCTCCTAATTCTAGAAGGTATGTTAAGAGAAAATGTGAATATTGATGAGATACAGTTTGGGTTTATGTCAGGCAAAGGGACCACAGATGCCATATTCATTGTTCGACAGTTTCAGGAAAAAATATATAGGAAAGAAAAGGGAATTGTACTTTGTTTTTGTTGATTTGGTGAAGACCTTTGACAGAGTCCCTAGAGAGGTGGTGAAGTGGGCAATGAGAATGCTTGGGATCAAGGAGTGGCTGGTTAGGGTGGTTATGGCCATTTATGTGGGTGCTTACACCCAGGTAAGTGTGAATGGAAAATTGAGTGACAAGTTTTCCAAGAATGCTGGTGTGCACCAGAGGTCAATTTTGAGCCCCTTGTTGTTTATCATGGTACTTGAAACCCTCTCATGTGACTTCAGAAATGGACTCCCGTGGGAGATGATGTATGCTAATGATCTGGTGTTGATTACAGAGAATGAAAGGAAGGCGGAGGAAAGATTTGGGAAGTGCAGAGATGGTATGAAACACAAGGGCTCAAAGTAAATGCAGATATTACTAAAGTGATGGTGTATAGGGCTGGTGGCAGTACTGTCAAAGAAGAGGGAGAGTGGCCATGTGAGATCTGCCACAAGGGCGTGGAAAGTAATTCCATCTTGTGCAGTCTGTGATAAGTGAGTGCATAAGATATGTAGTGGTACTAGAGGTAGACGCGAGATAATGCTGATTTCATGTGTGCCGTGTGTCGGGTAGAGCAGGTGAAGATTGTCAGGCATGGAAGGACTGACCTTGTTGGTGAGTCTCTCGAGTATGCAGAAGAGTTTTGTTATTTGGAAGACATGTTATGTGCTGGAGATGGGGCTGAAGCTAGCTCTGTAGCTAGAGTGAGGAGTTGTTGGAAGAAATTCAGTGAGCTGTTGCCTCTCCTGACACTGAGAGAGCTTTCCCTCTGTGCTAAGGACCTCTGTATGTGTCATGTGCCAGGAGTGCAATACTGTATGGTAGTGACACTTGGGCAGCAAAGGAAGAGGATATTTGCAGGCTTAAACATACAGAAATGACAATGAGTGGGTGGATGTGCAGTGCGTCCTTGAACGCGAGGCCTTGGGGGGCTAGGTTTATGACTGAAGAGTTGAGAGCAAGGATGGGACTGGAGTGTGTTGTTGTTTTGAGGAGGTGCTGACTGAGATTGTCTGGACATGTGGAAAGGATAGGAGCTGACAACTGGGCGCAGAAAGGGATGTGTAAACGTTGGGGGTAGGGTTGCGAGCGGCAGACCAAAGAAGAGCTGGGATGAGGTCAAAGAGTGTGACCTCAGGGATAGGGGACTGCATAGGGAAGTTGCCAAAGATCTAGCAGCATGGATATCACTAGCACTCAGAAATTTTATGCTATCCTTAACCATGCTATACCTAGATCTAGGTTTGGCTGCAATTATTTGGAGAGGGAACAAAATGATGAAAATTCCAAACCTGAACACTGACACAAGAGCCAAACCCTCCTGTTTTGTGCCCATTTTGGGCCTGTCTGAACCTGAATCCCTGGGTTACCCACAGCACATCCTACCAACTCAGTTGCCTGGCCAAAGCTACAATTCCCTACATCGTCATCTGGGAAGAAAGCATACAATGAATGGATGAGAAATAGGGGCGTGGAAGAAGTTGAGAGGCGGAAGAGAGAGTTATATGTAGAAAGGAAGAGAGAGGTGAAAAGATTAGTAAGAGAGAGTAAGAAGAGAGTGGATGAGGAATTTGAAAGGAATTTGAGTGTAAAGTGGAGGGACTGTAAGAAAATGTTATGGAGAGAGGTGAAAAGAGTAAGACAGGGTGGAAGTGAAGTTAGCAGGGGAGTGAAAGATAAAAATGGTAGATTACTAGTGGAGAAGGGAGAAAAAGTGAGCAGATGGAGAGAACACTTTAAGGAATTGTTGAACGTAGAGGATGGAAGTAATGCGAGTATAAGTGGCTGGGGAATGGCTGGGAGAAGGAGGAAGGTGAGAAGACAGGAAGAAATCAGTAGGATAGAAGTTGTGGAAGCAATGAAGAAAGTTAAATCTGGGAAAGCCCCAGGAATTGATGGAGTGTGTGGTGAAATGCTGAAGCATGGGGGAAATAGTAGTAGAATGGATGTGGAAGATGTGCAGATTGGCCTGGGAGGAAGGTAGAGTCCGGGAGGATTGGAAGTCAGGTATAATTATTCCCTTGTACAGAGGAAAAGGGGAAAAAGAAGTGTGTGGTAATCATAGGGGCATATGTCTTCTTAGTATAATAGGAAAAGTGTATGGTAGGATACTTATTGACAGAGTTAGAGAAAGAACAGAGAAATTAGTTGGAGAAGAACAGGGAGGCTTTAGGAAGGGAAGAGGTTGTGTAGATCAGATATTCATTCTTAAATCTTTAGTGGAAAAGTTTCTAGAGAAGGGAAAGAAGTTGTATGCGGCTTTCATGGATTTGGAGAAAGCATATGACAGGGTGGATAGACAAGAATTGTGGAAAGTGTTAAGAATATATGGAGTAGATGGGAAGTTGTTGAATGCTGTGAAGAGCATGTACGATGGTGCAAAGGTTGCAGTGCGTGTGGATGGTGAACTAAGTGAATTTTTCTCTTTGAAAGTTGGTTTGAAACAGGGATGTGTCATGTCTCCATGGTTGTTCAATCTGTACATGGATGGGGTAATAAAAGAGGTACAAGGTAGGGTAGTGGATGTTGGAGTGGCCCTGGTGAGAGAGGATAGTGTTTGGAAACTCCCTGTACTGTTGTTTGCAGATGATACTGTGTTGTTGAGTGAAGACGAAGGGGAGCTGCAAGGCTTGGTGAATGAGTTTGAGAGTGTGTAAGAAACGGAATCTAAAGGTGAATGTAGGGAAGAGTAAAGTGATGGTCTTTGAGAGAGGTGAAGTCAGTGAATGTACAGCGAGGTTCGATGGTGAGGAATTGGAAATGTGAGTACGTTTAAGTACTTGGGTAGTGTGATGAGTAAGGATGGAGGTTTGGAGGGTGAAGTGCTTGAAAGGGTACAGCAAGGAAAAAAGGTTGCTGGTTCTTTGAAAGCAGTGATAAGAAACAGGGAAGTGAGCATGGAGGTGAAAAAGTTACTACATGACAGTATTGTGATACCAACTCTAACGTATGGAAGTGAAGCTTGGACGTTGTTGGAAGGACACAAGTCAAGAGTGAGAGCAGTGGAAATGAGTTATTTAAGAGGAGCCTGTGGAGTCACGTGGAGAGACAGGCTGACGAATGAGAATATAAAGGGACGTTGTGGTGTGGATGTGGATGTGATAGGAAGCGTTATGAGGAACACACTGAGGTGGTTTGGCCATGTGGAAAGGATGGAGGGTGAAAGACTGACGAAGAGAGTGTATGTGAGTGAGGTGGAGGGGGGAAGAGGGAGGGGGAGGCCGAGGATGAGATGGAGGGATGGGGTGGAGAGGTATATGAGAGAGGGGTGTGTGAGTTGGGAGCAGGGCAGTGAAATGGCGGGGGACAGGGCGACTTGGAGGCAATTTGTTTGTGGCCACCCCTGACGGGATTGAGGCGTCTGGCAATAGATAGAGATAGATAGAAGATTAAATAACTAAAGCTAACACTGATTTGAACTAATACACATCTGGTCCACAGGTCGTACTGGAGTCTGCTGCCTTGTTGCTGCTTCCTTGCCACACTGGTCATACCCTGCTGAAGTTTGGTCTGCCCTGCCGTGAGAAGCCTGACAGTGGTGTGGTGTCTTCCCCTACTCTGAGATGCCTGGTGGTGTGGTGGTGGTGGTGGCGGCGGCGGCGGCAGGGTGTCGTGTCTTCCCCAGCCGTGAGATTACTTGCTGCTGCTGATGATGATCTGCCCTGACCTGCCGAGAGAAGCCTGGTGGTGATGGTGTGATCTGCCTTGCAAGTCCAGGATGTTCTGTGGACAAATGCTACTTTTGAATGCATATTTTATATTGCTGTCTCTGTTAATGTATTTTGTACTGAAGTATTAATAATGAAAACTTAAATTTTCTGTCTTGTTTCATTACCTTTTTAACTGTGGCTTTGACTTAATATAGGTGATAAGTATATTGCGCTCTGCAGTCTTGTGTGTTCTGGGAACGGCTTTTGTGATGAGCTAAGACATTCTGATCGCTTCACCAAATTACTGCTCAGCCGTGTGATCAGTGGAGATAAAAGATTATACAATACAATGATATACAGCTAAGCATAAAAAAGGTTATGGGAATTCTCCACCATGCAATCAATGGACCTAGATTAAAGCCTATATTATAAAGCTAAGCCTGAAGAGGGTTGTGGGAAGTAGATAATGATGCAGGATAGACACTGGTAATGTTCACTAAGCCGTGCCCGCAACACACAAGAACTGGGTGGCGTAATATATGGACCACCTTGTATAATGAGAGGCCGTAAGTGTGTGCTGACCCACAAACTTGCCATCAATGCCCCGTCATAACTATTACTGTGTCTTGTACGAAGCACAAAGAAAACAGGCCACAGAATACCTCCTTGTCTCTTGTTCCTCCTACACAAACATACACGCCTTTCACTTTAACTTGGCACAGAGTTTCATTTAAAGCATACCAGAATGTCACGCAGATCAGTAGCAGAAATAGCCAATACTACAGCCCAACATCCTTTCCACGGCACTCATTCGTGACTACCATCATATTCTAGTGATAACTATCGCTACTACCCGGCAAACCGTATGGAAACTATAAGCTATCTGTCTATCCATCTATCTATAGCCAGACGACTTAATCCCGTAAGAGGTGGCCACAAACAAGTCGCCTCTATGCCACCCTGTCCCCCGTCATTATGCATCACTCCCCCTAATTCGCACACACCCTCTCTCATATACATCCCAATTCCATCCTCCACTTATAAGTAATACATTAAAACAACCGTGAATTACTGCCGCACAAGCTGAGCCGTAATTATATCCAACACAAACACGAAGAAGCTTTAAAGAACAGAAAACAATACCTTGATAGCAGAAGACACTAAGACCACAAGTACTGACAGCCTACACCAAGAAACATAACTAATTTCAGTCAGAGACCAAGTGAATATGAGAGGTACACAGTTCATCACTTCAGCTCAAGATCCGTCCCACCTTTGTAACCTTATGTTGCATCATCCTCTCCACAAACAAAATCGAACAACCGCCCAACACTACACAGATTATCTTTGCAACATATCCCCTCCTCCACCCGACTCTACACTTCCCAGACACATTCACAAACTCACAAACACCCCAGCCAGCCAAAACTTTCTGCCAAACACATACATAAACACACAGACACCCCAGCCAGCCAAAACTTTCTATACCAAACACATACATAAACACACAGACACCCCAGCCAGCCAAAACTTTCTATACCAAACACATACATAAACACACAGACACCCCAGCCAGCCAAAACTTTCTATACCAAACACATACATAAACACACACACACCCCAGCCAGCCAAAACTTTCTATACCAAACACATACATAAACACACAGACACCCCGGCCAGCCAAAACTTTTTATACCAAACACATACATAAACACACAGACACCCCGGCCAGCCAAAACTTTCTATACCAAACTCATACATAAACACACAAACACCCCAGCCAGCCAAAACTTTCTATACCAAATATACATAAACACACACACACCCCAGCCAGCCAAAACTTTCCACCAAACAGCATCCTTCATGTGCCACCACCAGCCATACACCCTTCAGACACTACCGAACCCAGAGACACGAGTACACCAACCTTCCCTGCTACAATACTAACACAAAATATAACACACATACAATCCCCTGTGCTCATACTGCAAAGTGGCACCCCCACACCACAGCACACCCACTCACTTCCTGCACCACACCACCACAACACAGACAATCCTTCAATATAACACAGGGTTCACATCCAGAGGAGCCTAAGATGTAACAAGAACAACAACAACTCAGGCCAAGTTAAAGTGAAACGAGTCTAGTTACGAAAGGAAAATTATTTCAAGTTATTTTGTAAGCGCTTCGGGTACACAAAGTTACAAGGCCACAGGGAACGAACTGCATACCGAGGGTGTAATACTACGGCGGCTTAGGGGGCTTTATACCACCTTTTCTTCAGTGATTTATTGTTCACCCGAGCGAGCGTAGAGAGCAAGCAAGCGAGAACACTATATGACATGGTATAATACGGTGGCAGAGAACAGCGCCAAGACTGCGTTGTCTAGGAAACTATTAAAGCCACAACGGATCTATGGACATCATTAGAAACCTAGTAAAAAAAATAATAGGAGTTACTTGAGGAACTTTTCTCAAAATTTGCCGCGCCAGTTCTGATAAAAGGAAAATAAACGTGCCAAACTGAGCACCAGAACCGAGTTATTTTAGTTTTTAAAACTACTGCTGATCTGTTCAGACAGCTGGAAAGCTTATGAAGAAGCAATTGATACTAAAGTTAAATAGACTCATGGTCAGTGTAGCGGGGTTTCGCCACTCCGCCCCCCCCCCCGTAGGCCGTATGGCGTGAGTGGAAATACGTATATAAATGAAGCCAAGGCATAAATATATATTGTGTGAAAGATACTGTGGATGGCTTGGTGAAATTATGGAGCCAGCAAGCGTTACGTACGGCATGAAACTGTGTTGTGAAGGGGCAAACCTGAAGTCGGGAGGGGAGAATTACCGGTGTTTTAGGGCTGGAATTATTGTGATTCTGATAGTGTAAATGCGTATGGAATTGTATGAAATATACGTCAAACAAGCTGCGAGTTTCCGTGAACGAGTGTGGTGTGTGCTAAAAATAGCGTTGCCTCATACTCTCAGGGAGAAGTTGACTCACACACACACTACATAACTCCTCATCTTCAAATCCCTGGTCTAACTGGACAACACCCCTGGAGGAAGTGAGTTCTGCAAATTTTGTTGATATATATATAATAATCTATTACCATTACCTCTCCAACTTTCAGACAAATAACCATTTTCTCCTACAGATTACACATATGAAAGTAAATCTCCACAGCAGTAACTATAGAAGAGTTATGTTTATGTGTAGTAGCTTATAACAATAGGAAAACATCCATGGAAGATGTAACAGTCTGTACAGATAGGGGGAAAAAAAGTTGGTAGCATAGTCTTCAGGCAGGTGTGCAATGGAAAAACAGTGTGTGTAAAAGTTGGTAGCGATCGGAAGAGTAACCTCACTTTGTCGGCCAATTACTCGAAAACTATTAGACTTATCGATTTCCTGTTACAACCATCATCAATACCACTAAATTCTACGTAAGATCAATACCAGAATGTAAGCCTTTGGTAGCGTTTTGGGGGATAAAAGGCGAGAGAAATGTTTTTGTTCCTAGCGGTTGGTTGTGTGACAAGCGCTCGGAATAATAACATCATTTTGTCGGCCAGTTACTCGAAAACTATTAGACTTATCGATTTTCTGTTACAACCATCATCAATACCACTAAATTCTACGTGTAATCAATACCAGAATGTAAGCCTTTGGTAGCGTTTTGGGGGGTAAAAGGCGAGGGAAATGTTTTTTTTCCTCGCCTTTGTTATCAGTGACAAGCACTCGGAGTACTAACCTCACTTTGTCGGCCAATTACTCGAAAACTATTAGACTTATCGATTTTCTGTAACAACCATGATCTATACCACTAAATTCTACGTATGATCAATACCAAAATGTAAGCATTATGTTACGTTTTGTGCGAGAAAAGGCGGTGGAAATGAGTGTCTCTTCGCGGCTGTTACCATTGATTAACGCTGGTAGTAATACTTTCACTTTGTCGGCCAATTACTCGAAAACTATTGGACGTATCGATTTCAAGTTTGAACCATGATAAAGAGCAGTAAATTCTACGTATGTACAATACATAACTATGTAATATTTATGATAAGAATTCGTTGTTACGTAGGCGGGAACATTGCGTACGCCGTGCGCGCATCACGAAAGTCAATCACGGACGGAGTGCCTAGTACTTTCTTTCGATCTACTCGAGAACTATGAGGCGTATGGGGTTCTTCTTTGAGATGGGGAAAGCTGGTGAATTTGGGCATATTACTATGTAATAAAAACATAAGGTGTCTGGGAAAATTTAGCTATCAGAGGTCAGTGAATTTTTTCCGAAAATGGCTTTCAGTTTTTGCCCATTTTCTCGAAAAGTATACATCATATCTCAACCGGATTTGTTTCGTTAGAAAGCTGATGAAATTCTCTATAAAAACTTATTTGATCATTTTCCTGTATGATGGAAAACGTTCAAACGGCGATGTTGGGAAGTGAAAACAGTTTACTCGACCATGCTTCCAGGGCTAATAACTTTTTTTGCTGGTGTTTTCCTGTGTTTTGGTCCTGTTTATCAGATAGAACAAACATCGATGCCTACCTTGAGAAAGGTTTCATGGGAATACATGGATTTTTGGGTGGCGAAAATAAGGCAAGAATGCGTTTCATTCGCTCAAATTTGCCGCGCGCGCGCTCCCCGGCCGGGCGGCTTGGTCGTATAAAATCATGAGCCAGAAAACTTACTGAAACTTATCGTGTGCGAGAGGGTTAACATCAAGCGAGATGGATGGATGGATGGATGGATGGACGGATGGGTGGATGTGGAATCGTGGATGCTTGGACCGATGGTAGAGTTCCTGCTGTTTCGTCCTTCCACCTGCCGACAAAAATCATCATCAATATCATCATCATCATAATCGTCATCATCGTAGTTGTCGTCCTCATTACCACCTTCATCATCATCATCATTATTTATACAGTCATTCTCATTATCATTACCATTCTCCTCCCCCTCATCATCATCATCATATTATCATCATCACCTACCTTTCTATCTATATCTGTTTATCTATAGCCAGACGCCTTAATCCCGTAAGGGGTGACTACAAGCAAATCGCCTCCATGATGTACTGTCCTCTACCATTTAGCTCAAGTATCCCAGTCATATGTTTCTACTCTTTCCCTCCATCTCATCGTCGGTCTCCCCCTCCCCCTCTACCCTTCCAACTCTACCCTTCCAAGTGCACTCTTCTGGTCATTTTCTTATTCGCCATCCTCTCCACATGGCCAAACCATCTCGAAGTGTTTCTCTTAACGCTTTCAGTCTCATCCACATTGGCATCACAACGCTCCTTCATCTGCCCATTTGTCTGTCTGTCTCTCTATGAAACTCCACATGCTCCTCTCAAGTAGCTCATTTCCACCGCTCTCACTCTTGACTTGTGTCCTTCCAGCAATCTCCAAGCTTCACTTCCATACTTTAAAGTGGGAATCACAGCATGCAGTGCCCTTTTTTTTCATACTTTCATCCTCAGTTCCCTCTTCCTAATCACTGCTTTTTAGAGAACAAGCAACCCTCCTTCCCTGACGTATCATTTCAGTCACTTCATCCTCTAATCTTCCATCCTTATTCATCACATTACATAAATACTTAAATGCACTCATATTCTTCCATTTCCTGGCTATGCAGCCTCACTGTGCATTCTGTAACCTCATACGTTGAGATGTTAAAGCATCACCACCATCAGCATCAACATCATTATCATCATCAATATCATCACCATCAGCCTGTGACACACCACTGCATGATAAGGACCCTCTCACCTTTCTCCACTCTGATCCATTGATTGTTAGCCAGTTCCGTCCTTGCTCGGTAGATCTGCATCATATGATCTCTCCATCTTGTTCTCTGTGCACCTCTTCTTCTCACTCCATCTCTGGCTTGCCATTCAGTTACGCTCGCTCTCCTTCTGTTATCTCTTCTGTGAAGAACGTGACCTGAGGTGTGTGTGTGGAGTTACCTGGAAACAAGCTCAGAATTACTAGATGCGGGAGCTTCAAGACCCTTTGGTTAATCCCCTTGGTGTGGTGTGGTGTGGAAGGGTGGTTGGTGTGGTAAAGTTTGGGGTGGTGTGGTGTGGGGTGGTGTGGTGTGGGGTTTTGTGGTGTGGGGTTTTGTGGTGTGGGGTTTTGTGGTGTGGTATGGTATGGTATGGTATGGCGTGTTGTGGTGCTGTGTGGCTTCACTGTCCCTAAAATCTAGAGGAGTGTAGAACCTTGTTCGAAAATCATTAGTGAGAAGCAGATGGACATGGCCGCTCTTTGATGTGCCCTGATAAAACGTAAACAAAACGTGTGTTGCATCCTCACAACTAAACCAATATAAATAAGGATAATTATTCCATTTAAATCATTCACAGTCCAAAGAAAGACCAAAACTGAGCTACTATTTCGGACACACATCCATCCCTTTCCTTGCGATAAATAAAGAGACAGTGAACAATGATTTTTGAAACCCATTGAGTGGACTTAGGAATCCAGTATGTTTTTTCAGAATATAGTGTAAATGTTTAGTATTTGTATGGCCAAGAAGAGCAATATCCCTGACCTCATTTGCACTCTTATGATATAAATAGTTCGAGTGTGAGGGAAATGCTGTACACACGCACGCACGCACGCAAATACACACAAGCGTGCGCGGACACACACACACACACATTCTCTCTCTCTCTCTCTCTCTCTCTCTCTCTCTCTCTCTCTCTCTCTCTCCTACACACAGTCACCAACTACATTTGAAGAGAAACGAAAAACAAGAGGTGACTCAGCCATAGACATGAAGATCGTCGCCGTCACCATCATCATCGTCATCACCATCATCATCGTTGTCGTAGTCATCATCATCATCATCGTCATCATCATCGCCAGGAGCAACAGCGTCAAGCACAGCAATCATCACAACCCTGTTAAAGAGTTACTACATAAGTTCCATCACCGTCATCATCATCATCATTATTATCCCAACTGCTTCATCATCATTACAATCACCATAATCTCGGTCCAGTTAGTTGGTTCAGGAGTTTCAACATCACTATCATCAGCAGCATCACTATCATCATTATCAATATCATCTCCGACAACCCTATTATCATCATCATTAGCCTGTGACACACCGCTGCAGGATAAGGACCCCTGTTCAATCTACCTTGGCGTAAAATTGCAATCTCTTTCTTAAATTTTGTGTTGTGACAAGGGGTTAACACTAGATTGATGCTAGTCACGAAGAAGGGACGTGGAAATGATGCAGAGCTGTATATTTGTCCAAATTTACCACTGCACTACGGGAAATCAGCTGCAAAAAAACGACGATCTCGGCCTAGGCAAATGAAGGAACACCACCATAATATACTTTGTGTGTGTGTGTGTGTGTGTGTGTGTGTGTGTGTGTGTGTGTGTGTGTGTGTGTGTGTGTGTGTGTGTGTGTGTGTGTGTGTGTGTGTGTGTGTGTGTGTGTGTGTGTGTGTGTGTGTGTGTGTGTGTGTGTGTGTGTGTGTGTGTGTGTGTGTGTGTGTGTGTGTGTGTGTGTGTGTGTGTGTGTGTGTGTGTGTGTGTGTGTGTGTGTGTGTGTGTGTGTGTGTGTGTGTGTGTGTGTGTGTGTGTGTGTGTGTGTGTGTGTGTGTGTGTGTGTGTGTGTGTGTGTGTGTGTGTGTGTGTGTGTGTGTGTGTGTGTGTGTGTGTGTGTGTGTGTGTGTGTGTGTGTGTGTGTGTGTGTGTGTGTGTGTGTGTGTGTGTGTGTGTGTGTGTGTGTGTGTGTGTGTGTGTGTGTGTGTGTGTGTGTGTGTGTGTGTGTGTGTGTGTGTGTGTGTGTGTGTGTGTGTGTGTGTGTGTGTGCATGCGCTTCAGGACAAAATAATTTACATACAATAATTTTTTCCATCACATTGTCCCTCTCATATCTGAATCGCACTTATCAGTATACATTCAGGTCCCAAACTGTACTGTTGGGTGGACATGGACAAGGAGGCAGGCAAGCCTAGTCCACCAGTCTGATCGGAACGAGAATCTACAGGATGACACTCACACTGCTATTTCACTGGTCTGAGACACCAAGATTGAGGCGGTACAAGGCCTCCATCTCCCTCACACCAACAGCCCCCTTGTCTCATCAGAATTACGTCTAGTAGCCTCATAGGTAATATTTCTTTGGGCCATGATACTTCCTGGCTGTCAGTGCGATATCCTTGTGTCCTAATGTAGTCACCTTAATGGCTAAGAACAGCAAATATCCAACACTTACCTCAGAGGAATGATGCTACAGCAACACACATACACCCTCGCCCTTCCACTGTCATACGGCCACTAGCAAAAGTAGCCAAGTAGCGACGCCTACCAAGACGAGAGACTTGTCCAGCTACTTTTACAACCACTAGATGGTACCCGGGCCCTCTCATGGTAGGGGCAACTCTAGTATTTTATTCCAGGTACTGCTGGGCGATAGCATTCAGCTGAGAGTGAGTCATAAGAGTGTTAATACTGTCTCTGTTAACTCTCATGATCATACAGGTCTCTTTACCAGCCCTACCCAAAAATAAATTCTGTGTGTGTGTGTGTGTGTGTGTGTGTGTGTGTGTGTGTGTGTGTGTGTGTGTGTGTGTGTGTGTCGATAGCGGAGATACCTAATGTAAATGATATGTCATACCCAGTGATTCACGATGATGTAAACAGGGCTAACGATAACGCTGAATTGTTGTGTACTATATGTATTGATAACAGATTGGTTGTCATTAATAACCTCATGTATGCTGACAAACATTTTCCTGGTGATAAAACATATCGGAGACGCGGCACCTGGGTTTCGGAAATGGATACATGTGTGGCGTCACCGTCTCTGATAGACTATATGAGTGATTTTTCTGTGTTAAGGCGGGGTGACCTCCCTTCCGATCATGCCCCCATTACAGTAACAGTTACGTGTTCAGGCGTAGATTTGGACAGTCTCATGACGAGGGCGGGGTCGCTAGGGGATCACGCAGCCCTTCATGGAAATGCTGGCAAGACTTGTTTAATGAGAAAGTCACTCAGATTTAACAGAATCAAAAAAGAAGCATTTGTGAATAATATTATGCAAAGAGTACCTAATGAAGATTATGTAAATGTTGAAGCTTTTGAGAAGCGCATCACTGACGCTTTATACTCGTGTGCGGAGGACAATGTAGGCAGGGTAGACAGAGCAGTAGAGATAGGTGGTAGCAATCTTGATAGGTGGGAGAGGCTGCTGGATGACGCTGATGACGCTAGAGTGTGGAGAGCAATTGATTGGAAAGGAGACTTTAACATGGACAGACCTGATGAAATCTTGTGCCCCAGTGATGAGGATTTTAAATTCCATTTTGAGTCTGTGCTGAACAGAGAGGATGTGAACAATGAGTTTGTAGATGAGGTGACAACTGATGTCACTATCCCCGTACTGGATGAGCCCATCTCGCCCGCACAGCTGCACCAACAAGTAAAGAAAATAAAGCCTGATAAAGCGTGTGGGCCAGACGGGCTTCCCCCGGGTGTGTTGACTCTACTCCCAGCGCAGTGGATACTTGCTATTACAACGTTATTTAACAATGTGTTTTTCTCTGGTTTGTATCCTAGCTCATGGAAGAGGGCAAAAATGTTCACTATTTTTAGGAAGGAAAACAGAGGAGACCCTAATAATTATAGGGGAATCAGTGTCATAAATTGCATAGCTAAACTATATGACATGGTGTTATGTGAGCGGTTAGGAAGATGGTTTACTCCTTTCAGGGAACAGGCAGGAGAGCAAAAGAACCGCGGTTGTACGGAACATACAGTATAGTTACTTTGCGCCTCCTTATTGATACTGCAAAGAGAAAGAAACTAAAACTTTTTGTAACATTTATAGATTTTTCTAAAGCGTATGATTTAGTTCCGAGACGAAAGTTGTTTTCAGTTCTAAAGAGGTTAGGTTGTGGCGTGGTGATGCTAGCAGCAATAGCAGCGATGTACTGGGTAACGGAGAGTATTGTGGGCACTGCCGTCATGACTGCTACAGTAGGTGTTAGGCAAGGATCTCCGACCTCATGCCTCTTATTTGTACTCTTTGTCAATGAACTGATAAAGGTAATGAAGGAGAAATGTCACCCAGAAGGATTTCTACAATGGTTACACATCCTGGTCATGATAGACGATACTGTGTTGCTTTCAACAAGCAGAGATAGCATGATACGGAAACTAGAGATAACATACCAATACTGTCAAGATTATGGGATGACGATAAACAGTAGTAAGAATAAATTTTTTGTGATAAATGGCGAGGATGGGGACGCGGAGCCGATCTACGTGGGGGACATGGTTATGGAGCAATGATCTAGTTACGTGTACTTAGGCTCACCCTTCACGGGTGATGGCTCCGTGTCCTCAGCCGTTCAGCTGCATGCAAAAAGCAAGCTATGTCATGTTTTGAAATATGTGTCTTTTGTAAATAAGAATAATGATGTCCCGTTTATTGTAAAAAGGAGAGTGTTTGATGCAGCCTTGATCTCATCCCTAATGTACGGTTGTGAGTCATGGGTTGGTGGCGACGTTAAACCCGTCATTAAACTTTACAACTGGGCATTGAAACAATTGTTGGGAGTGAGAAGGTCGACATCCAACCTTGTATGCTATGCTGAGGCGGGCTATCCGACACCTCAAGACTTTATTAAGTGGTCCCAACACAAGGTTTTTCATAGAATGTGGTTAGAGAGATCTGTTATGCATGACGATCCGCTGTCACTTGCCATCAGAATTACCACTGACGCAAGGACGCACACAGGGAAAATTGTTAAGGAGTTCATTCAGAATGAAGTCTCCGGCAAATCTTCCTTAATTGTTAATGTTCGCAATATGATTACAGACTCAGTTGCATCTAGGTGTCGTGTTTATAGAGAAATTAATCCTGACTTTGTATTACATGATATATATAAAACAAAACACTTGGTCAGCGAGTCACATCGTATGTCATTCACAAGATTCCGTGTGTGTGGCCATAGCTTGGCGGTGGAGACTGGTAGGTGGAACAGGAGGGGGCGTGGTAGTCTTCCCATTGAGGAGAGATTATGTATCTGTGGTCTTATTCAAACAGAGAGACATGTGGTAGAGGTGTGCCCTTTAACAAAGGATATCAGAGAACAATATAATTTTAGGAGAATGGCGGATCTTTTCGGAGAAGCTTTTACTCTTGAAAAAACATGCAAAGTAATTCATGATATCTTAATGGTGTATCATTAACGTTTGTCAGCTGATTCATCATTTGTTTTGTTATTGTAATTGCTTAGATACCGGTAAGTCTTTTGGCTGTATTTTGATGAATTATTTTGTGGACTATGGCTGTTTAGTATTGTGAATTTGTTATAATCTTTTGTACAAATTATATGCATATATGTTTTTGTGATTGTGTGTATGAGAATATATTGTAAGCTGTGGTCAATAAACTATCTATCTATCTATCTATCTGTGTGTGTGTGTGTGTGTGTGTGTGTGTGTGTGTGTGTGTGTGTGTGTGTGTGTGTGTGTTTCTGTCTGTCTGTTAGTTCACTACTCGTCAAAGAACCTCTGCATGAGAAGACATGCTTTTAAAGTTAGGGCACAAATGCAATGTGCTCTGTAGTCATCTACACTAATAATAATGCCACGCTTCGTCTCCCCTTTGTGTCTCCTTGCCTTGTATCTGTCTGTCTTCTGCCTGTCTGTCTCTCTGTCTTCCTGTCCCTCTGTTGCAAACCGCAAACTTCTCAACTGTCCACAACGTCCTAGATTATCATTGTAACACGTAGTATATTATTTTTTCATTGTTAAGTGGCCCAAATTTTCGTCCTTTTGCAGCTTACTTCACATGGATCATTGGAAGAGACGGACAACGCTACGGCTTCCTTTCCATACCACTTTTTTGTGACTTACGTTTTCTAGCATTAATCTATTGCTACAACTCGGCATTCAGGTTGGAGGGATGGAAAATTTGAGCCAAGTTAGAGTAAAACGAGTACAGAATTATAGTAGTGGCGCACGCCTCTGAGGTTGATATTATATGAGACGCATGTGATTCGTGTATAATATGTTCGTGTATAATAACATTCGTGTATAATATATTAGTGCTTATTATATTGATTCGTGTATAATATGATACGAAATCGGTCGCGCTTTTGAATGGTAAGTTGCCAGGGTACGATAATGACAACCTCAGGGTCGTGAGCCGCGAGTATAGAAAAAGCCAAACAGCATACCTTTGGAGGGTGCAGCGGGAACAAGGCGAGATCACAGGCAGGAGAACAATGGCGAGAAAATCCAGCAAAATCTATCCACCAGCTTATGAAGTGACGCCAACAACTCTCGTGCCTCACAGTCGATTCAAACGCCAGTCCACTTTATCAATAAACACCTGTGATTCTAGAGTATTGTAACAGAAAATCAAATAATCGTGTAGACGTGATGTGCTGATGCACTCTCTCCACGGAGTCTATCTCTGAGCTACTGTTTATTACTTGCTCATCACAATGCTTCGAAATTGATGAGCCTCTCGCTCGGACATGACGGCTGACTGAACCTTTATCTTTGTCTTGTACCCCTGACCTTTTACTGAATGCTATATAAAAAAAAAAAAAATTACTTCATCCTAACCTAACTCAAAGTCTAATGACAGAGATAATCTGCTCGCTTGACTTCCCCGCGCACCTTTTGTGACGCAACAGATTAAGTCGGGGTGGGCTTCCTATTCATAGAAAGCAGTAAAATGGATGGGTAACTGCGAAAAATTAGTCACTGTCCGCTGACTCTTCCTGCTTGGATTCCAGCGACAACGTTCCCGAGTTCGTAAGGGTTTGTTTAGAATGGTAAACTCAAAATCTAAATAAAGAAATAAGATAATCTGCTGACTTTTCCTTATAATCTTGCTAACAGACAGCCAGGCAGACAAAGGCGGGCAGGCAGGCAGTCAAGCAGGCAGAAAAGGCAGACAGGCAGGCGGTCAGGCAGGCAGACAGACTGATAGACAGATATATAAACCTGGCCAAACACATAGCTTCATCGGGCTTTCTCGGTTGACTGTAATAACACCTCCTAAGAGCAGAAGCAACGATTTTTTTTTTTCTGGTCGCTTTTCTGATTACATATTTTGATTTCAGCCATACTCGTACCAGATCACGTCAGTTAACAATGATGTGCGTATCTGAGGATTAATAAAGCTTTAGTTTCACTATGTATATGAGAAAAAAAGGCAGTGAAAACATCGATAGTACCCCCAACAGTCTAATATCACAGCCTTCTCCCATTCGCCTCTGTCTACGTTTTTTCCTTTAACCATTCTTTTCCCCAAATGGAGAGTTGTGGCAGACTCCTGTATTCCTTAAACTAGCATGTTATTCGTTCTACGTACAGATTATTATGCGAAAATCTTGCATGTCACTGGCCACGAGATTTTGGGTAAAGAGATTTTGAAGTGATGTTGGGTGTGGGAACTCTCTATCTTGACTGCTTTTGGGCTGGGAGTTTACTGTTAGTAGTAGTCGTAGTAGTAGTAGTAGTAGTAGTAGTTTGAGAGATCAGCATTCCAGCCTTCATTGACGAATAGTATGGAACCTTCAGGCTAGAAATGTCCGGTAGAGTTACGACATGTGAGCAGTGACTGGCTTGATCGGTTCCTTTTAATTCAAGAGACGACATTTTGAGCATTATCTCAGCTCTTGGTATCTCTGCACTTCTAAGCTTTCACAATTTTCCAACCAGATTTTCATATAGTAGTTTGTCTTAAGGGTACTACTGAGCCTCCATGACTAACACAGATAGTGGAGTACCAACATATCCAGTACTCCAATGCTAGGGAGGCCATGTGGGGTGCTTTTGGTCATGCCTGAGTTCGCTGGCTTTTCTTTGGTTTGTTCTTAAATTCTGGCGTCCTTAATTAACCCATTATGTACTCAGAGCATTTTCACAGAATGCTTACTTAATTATGCTTGTTATTTACGGCTAATATTTAAGCCTGTTCATATTAAAAAAGGGTAATTACACAAGATACCAGTGATTTATTTGATGACATGCTCGTGCTAAGAGAGAAACTCAGACATAACTGTATTTCACGTTTATTTATATCCACATCTACACTTCGTGGCTTTGGAAAGACAATGTTAGGTCGTTTTGAAGACTGGTGAGTAGAGAGGGACTGGCGGGGATGTGTGGTGGTGTGGGGCGGGATATGGTGACACATTGCAGTAAAGAAATGCCACATAGCTCTCTGTTGGCTGCTCCTGTTACTGGCCGCTCGTCACCCCTTCGAAAGGATTAATATCTTAGTTAACCTTCACTGCCACAGATCTTTCGTAGGTTAAATAGAATCTTGAGATATTAAGATTTAGAAAGAAAAATATGATTAAGATTCTTTTGGTTAAAAATCATAACACAACCAGGGTCTTCTGTGTCATATTCCACTGCATGTGACTTTGGAAACTTCGTGGCGACTTGGCTGTGTGTGTGTGGGGGGGGAGGGGCTGGGTGTGTGGACATGTGGCTGTGTGTGAATGCTAGACTGGCTACGTGCATGTGTGTGTGTGTGTGTGTGTGTGTGTGTGTGTGTGTGTGTGTGTGTGTGTGTGTGTGTGTGTGTGTGTGTTTCACCCAAGATGAATTTTACTGCAAGAGAAGCTCATTTAAATTGAGGGTAAATGCTTGTGGTTATAATTACACTCTTCCCCCTTGGTATATCTGTCCCATTGTCTGTCACTGTCGTATGGCAAGCTTTATGTTTTTATCTGAAAGTTTTTCTCCCAAGGTAGGTAGAAAGCGCAACACGTCTTCTGGTAGATTCACAGACTCTTACCATCAGCTCTGTGTTGTAAGTTGGGTTAGTTTTTGCAGTATGGATAAGAACAGGAAAGTACAGATGCTTCCAATGACTCTTACTCGTCCTACAAAAAGATAGCTTACCTGCGACAGTTAAATGTTTGCAGGGAAGGAAGGTATGTTCTGGAGCTGAAAGGGTGAATATTCAAAGGCTGTGATGAGCATGCTATTGTTCTTTCACTTTAAGCTGACCCAGATTTTCTTCCCTTTATAGCTTCGTTCAGGCAGCTCAGTAACGGAAAAACTGCTATGGCTCTACATCCTTTTAAACAGCACCTCTTCGTGACTAGCATTCCTCTGTACTCTTAATCTCCACTTACAACACAGCAATCACGATAGAGAGAAGTTTCAGACCAGGTCAGTGAAATATACTAAGCTGTGTGGCTATCCGTTGACATTATCCCTCTGCTGTTTGACTTTCTGATGTGTGGGTAACAGCCAAGAAACGTAGATCAGCGTATAGTATAAATAATGTTAAGTTCCTTGCAGTTATAAAGAGAAAGAAATAATATCAAAAATACCTAGGATGTGCAGTTCTTCGATTATACTGCTATCACTGTGGCGACGTCAAAAGTGATCACAAAAAATATCAGTAACAATGTCATAAAAAAAAAAAGAGAACACTTGAATGGTGAGGAAATGTATGGGTGACATATTACACGGCACGGATGATTGGTTCTATAAATTTAATATTCTTTCCTTTCTGTTTCGTGATTCTGCACACCCCACTCAAGGTAATGGCAAACAGTGAATTAGAGTTGATTGTGGTGGTGGTGATTATGATGATGATGATGATGATTACGAAGTCCGTTTATATTTGTCTGCTTTATTGCCAAACTGGTCAACTCTGTCCTCTAAATGCATACTCTTTATCTCTCTTTATCTTTTGTCATAATACCTTCCCAGAATAATGATAACTGACCACTTTTCCTTGGATACTTATTTCTAAGTTATTTTGAGCACTGATTACACAGATAAGAGCAATCTTTACAAATCAGTTTTTTTTTTTAATTACAGGATAACGGTTATGTAGAGCCATGCAGTGTAGTTCCTGCTTCTACTTTTCTTGCTCTGTTATTAGCTATATTTTTTCGTCTCTGTCTCTCTGTCTGTCTGTCTCTCTTACCTTCCTTACATCTCTCACTCTACTGCCTGTTCCGTCGACATATATGTCATTGATAATTTACTCTTATAACTTCACTAACCTCTTCTAGGAATGGCAGCAAGCGAACGGGTTTGAAAGAAGTTCGGGATAAAGATGAAAGATCGTGTGGGTAGGATCTCATTCACGCCAGTCTTTTCCTACGACAACTGAAGTAAGGACCTGGATATGTAAATGGACCGTTGCATGTCGTTGTCTAGGAGGATGCTTTTGGGTCTTTTCCTTGCCTGGCATAGTACGGTTTTATTACCCAAACTGAAAATGCGAAGGAATAGGCTGTCCTGAGGAGAAGAAATAGGTGAAAGATGAATGATTATAATTTTTGAAGCACCTGGAGAAGCTTGAACGTACCCTGCTGCTTCTCTGTATCGTATCTGACAGCATTTTATAATGTGGGATGCATGGTAATTGAATCCAGTAATCATTATCATGACGGTAAAAATAAGACACTTGCTTACATCTCCTTCCACTCAATTTCAGTGACAGGACCAAAACTGCTTAGGTAATCTGGAACACCGGATAGTTAAGGCTGCCTTTTTTTTTATAATTAATCTAACATAACCTTAGCAAACCACCTTAAACAAGCTAATTTCACTTACTGACTAATCTAACCTAGCTAGCCTAATCGAGGGGAGTGACTATCCGAAAACTACTATAACACCAATTACTAAATTTGACAGCCTGGTGGTTTAGTGGGTAATTATTGTGCTTCAATCGGATTGAGCCGGTGAAGGTTTATATCCAAGGGGTGGTTGGGGTTTATTGCTCACGTAATGCCACTCAGGGATGAGTGAGGTTGGTCACTCTCATCTTAAATGTCAGCACCAACTGCCTAGCCCCGGGCTCCTATGCTCCTCATGGGGCAACGTAGGATTGGATGATGGATGGATGGATGGATGGATGGATGGACAGCCTCTCTCTCTTCCCCTCCCATCACACACACACGCGCGCACACACACACACACACACACACACACACACACACACACACACACACACACACACACACACACACACACACACACACACACATACAAAAAAAAAGGTTAATCGAGATGGTAGTAGTAGTAGTAGTAGTAGTAATAGCAGTAGTAGTAGTAGTAGTAGTAGCAGTAGTAGTAATAGCAGTAGTAGTAGTAGTAGTAGTAGTAGTAGTAGTAGTAGTAGTAGCAGCAGTAGTAGTAGTAGTAGCAGTAGTAGTAGCAGTAGTAGTAGTAGTAATAGCAGTAGTAGCGGCAGCAGGCCAGATTCATCTGATTCGTTACCAGGATGAACTGCACGCTGAAGTTGTTATTCCCTGACAGTTCAACATCCTCTTTGCTAAGGACAGGGAGGGAACTGAGAGAAGTTTGTATAACCAGGTAGGAGAACCATCCTTCGTTATCAGTACCACCACATGAAGGCGTCCCTCCTCAATACCCAAGTCAGAGTTATATTCTAAGTGGCACTGTAAGCTTCGTGGCACCATTTACTAAGCGATTTGTTCTGCACCTTAAACCTCGGTATTCTTTTGTATGTCGCTGATGCAAAGTATATCGATATTAAACTGAAGTCAACAGAGCAGAAGCGACTGTCCAGGTGTAATATTGTCACCCTCATAAACAACCTGCCTCAGTCATTTTTTATACTTTTCGGGAAATCGAAAAAAGGCTGTCTCATTGTCTTAATTTTCAATGACTTAGGCAGAAACTTGAGGCGCATTTTAGACCACTCACACCCTTGACCTGGCAAAGGCAGCTATACCAATAGGTGCGCCACGTGATGAAGAACTGATTTAGGCAAAAATCCAGAAAAGCCGAAAAATGACTTAGGCAGTTTCTTTATGAGGGTGACGATATGCAAAACAAATGGCTTAGGAAGAAATGCTACGAAGCCTTCTGTGCGACTAAGAGAGGACCTCAGTGAAAGTGTAAAAAAGAAAAAAAAAAGACCCCGTGCCTGTGTGCCTGTGACGTGATGTGGAGTCCGTATGTCTGGTGGGCTACAGAGGGGGACGCCAAGTGACACCCTGGTATTATTAAATCGGTTGCTGGGTGAGTGGTGTGGGTCGGGAGGTGGGGTGATGCAGGGACTGAGGTGGAGTAGGGTAATGTAAGGTGTGGGATGAAGAAGGGAGGATGACAGAGGGGAGACGAGAGATGAGGGAGACGGAGGGAGTGGAGTTGCGGGTGGGTATGGGTGATGTAGGTGGTGGGGTGAATGCGTGTAGATGATAAAGAGGGTAGTGAGGAGAGGGGGTGGGGAGATGTAGGGGGTAAGGTTAAGGGTGTGTCTGGGTGATGGAGGGGGTAGAGACTAAGGGAGAAGAAAGGAGTTGGGTGAGAGGGAAATGTGGGTGATGTTGGGGGCGAGGTGATGGAGTGAGGGTGATGGAGGGGATTGGGAGGAGGGGTGGAGGTGAAAGAGGAGACTAAATGAAGGAGGTGACGTAGAGATAAATAGGCGTGAAAGAAAAGATGAGTAGTAGGGGAAGCAGAAGGACAATGTGATGGATAGGGCGGGGAGAAGGGATGAGGGTGACAGTGTGGACAGAGAGATAAGGGTTAGAGGATGAATGAGGATATTGGGTGAGGCAGGAGACAGAGCGAAAAGTGAGAGCCAGGGAGAGGATGAGAATGGATGGAGTGAGGCAAGAAACGGGAAAGATGGTATGAGGGACGAAATAGAGAAATGGGGTGAGGGTGACGGAGAAGATGAAGGTGATGGATGAGATGAAGCAGATGACAGAAAGATCGAGTGAGGGAAGGAATGGGAAAAGGGTGGGGTGAAGGGGTGAGGGTGAAGGAGAGGGTCGAGAGTAGATGTGAGGGTGAGGGAGGAGATGGAGCGAAAGATGAAGCTGAGTGAAAAGATTTGAAGCACTGAGATGAAGATGGAGCCTGAAAGATTGTGTGAGAGATGGGGTGGTGAGAAAGTGTGGATGTAAGGGTGACGAAAGCGAGCGAAATAGTGAATGGGAAGGAAGGTGGAGTGGTAAAATAAAGGGGAGGGGGCGCTATGAGAAACTGAGAGCAAAGAGTGAAAAGGGAATGAGGGGAAAGGATGGAGAGATTAAGTAGGAATGAGAAAAAAGAGTGGAAGGGGAGGCGAGGGTGAGATGAAGTGTAGGATTAGGTAAAGATGTGTGTACGAGGAAATTATAGACATGAGAGATGGGAATTTAGGTCCGTATATAAGTGGCTTTTGATATTTCGTGACACCTCTTCTTTAGACATTCATTTTGCGCATTAAACCTCGATATCTCCTTGTATGTTATTGATTCCAGGTATGTCGACACTGAAAGTACATAAGCAGTATAGAAGAGATTGCTAAAGTGTGACATGCAAAATAAATCGCTAAAGAATATGTGTTACGAAGCAGTCTATGTTACTTAGAATACTGGTCTACGAAAAGAGACTTGGTTTATGGGAAAGGGGATAGAATGGAGGCAAATTGCAGTACTAAAGGAAGGAAACGACGAAGAAGAAGGGTAAGGAGGAGAGAGAGGGAAGTGTATGAAAAATGAAGAAAGCCGAGAACGAGAAAAACAAAATAAGAGAGGTAAGTGAAAGTCAAGAGAAGAGTAGGAGATGCGAAGAGCCACCAGAAAGCGAAAAGAAAAACAGAAGGGGCAAGTGATATTTAAGGGACTGATATGAAACACAAGGACTAAACAGGGAAGGAGAAAAAAGACAAAAGTATATGGTGAGTTGATGAGGCTAACGACAGAGAAGAAACTGAAGGATTACATTATGTGAAAGTGAATTAAATGAGAACCTGAATTAAAAGGAAATGAGGAAAAAATAAGAATACGGTTGTGATGCAAGAAAAGGGAGGTTGCCGTTGATTTCACAAGTCCGTGGTACAGCGGGTGGTACATGATGGGGGGATATAAGAAGAACAGTTGTAAGTTTCTGTATGGTATAGTACATGTAGGAGAATGGCAGGATATAACTTCTTAAAATGGTTAGACTATGGTGTTAGCTAAGCAGTCTCTCTGTGTCCACAAAGGGTGATAGTCCAAACATCAAGAATTTCTGAATCTGATTATACTCGTACATGAGACAAAGCGCACACACACACACACACACACACACACACACACACACACACTCGCTGGTGCAGTGGTAACGTTCTCGCTTGCCAACTGGTGGACGGGAGTTCGCGCCTCGCTCAGGTTGCGAAAAAGTTTCACTGACGAAGTGGGTGGTTACTGTCCCCCTTGAGCAAGGGGACGGGTGTGTGCGTGTGTGAAGGTCACAGCCTTGCCCTTAGATCGGACTATATGAGCTCTCAGCTCCCTTCCGGGGGGGTAAAAGCTGACGATCACGACCATCAAGTGATCCTGACCGACCCGGTGAATTACACACACACACACACACACACACACACACACGGCAACAGAAAGAGATGTACATGAGCCATCCTTTGGGGTCTTTATCAAGCTGCAAATTACAGTGACCACCTGATCGTCGCGTCTGGAGTCGAGTGCAGCTGAGTTTGGCTCTTCGTGTCTGGGTGACCTTCTTGATAAGTTCATTCTTTATGCAACCAGATGATTTAATTTCATCCAAGTGACATTTTAGATACTTTGTTCTTGCTTCTGCTATACAAATATTACTTTAACTTGGCATAAAATTGTCTTCTTTGCACCTAGAATGCTTAGTTATAACAATATATTAACACTGGAATATGGTGCTAGTCAGGAAGAAGTGCCATGGAAAGAATGTAGACCCATAACATTGTCTTTTTCTGCCAATGAGCTACGTGAAGAAGCTGAGAAAGGATGAAAATCTGGCTCAAGTTAAGATGAAAGGACTATAGACGATTTTATTTCAACCTGAGAAAGGCCACTGGCATTGAAGGGGTTTATCAATGCTTATTCTAACCCCTCCAGTTGGGAAAATCTGTCTTAGGCTGAAGAAAATCGTTAGGAAAGGGCCAGCATGACATGAGAGACACCCCTGGCCTCAAAGGCTTGCTCTACCATATTTTTTTCCTGATGCGATACATTTTAGGACTTCTAACTATAATAATTTTGTTTTCACCTGACGGGACCGGACTGGACGGGACCACTCTCACGACATGAACACTAAGTCGTAGTTCTGTAAGTTCGATGCAACTTAGATATGGGGTAGGAATGAGTCTCCTTGGTTGCTGGTCAGATCGACCTTCCAATCTGACTAAAACTCTTGGCTATCAGCTGGGCTGAGAGGGGGATGGGTGATCATTGTCAGGTTAGAGAGAGAGAGAGAGATGAGACGCTATAATGGCTCCATGACATGCACTCTGGATTACCTTAACCCTTCAGAGACGTATTTTGTATTTTATCACTGCTAACCTAAGATGATTTTATTCAACTTAGCAGAGACTTTTTGATCTGATAAAGTATGAAATAGCCTATTCAATAGGAGTAGCCTTTCCTAAGCTGCATAAAACCGTGCATATGGATCCAAAAAAAAGAATGTCACCTGATTCAACTTTTCTTGGTATAAGAGAAATCCAGAGGAGCAATGCGAAATATAATTACTAAATAAATAAATACGTAAATAAAACTAATATCAATAAACACTTTGTCACTCTGGCTCAGAATTAATTACCGGTATTTTATATTTCATTCCAGCCAACACCATACGACTGGATGCAGTTCAGGTAACATACAACAGCTATGGCACTGAAACCACTGACGATGATATATTTAACCACTTGATTACAATGACATACTTTTTTTTGTATCAGTCTAGTCACCACCAGATCATTTCTTTTAGTTTTAGAAAGAACTCCTTTCAGTGAGGATATTAATGAAGGCTGTATCTAACCTCTGCTAATTTAAAAGTAAAAAATCTCTATCAGTCAAGAGGTTAATGAAAGCTGCATTTATCCTCTCTAGTTTGGAAATGACCTCTGTTGGTGAAAAGGTTAATGAAGGCTGCACGTAACATCTCTTAACTTAAAAAAAAAAAAAAATCAAGACAAGAGGTTAATGAAGGCTGTGTTTATCCTCTCTAGTATGAAAAGATCTATATCGGTGAAGAAGTTAATGAAAGCTGTATCTAATTCTATCAGTCAAGAGGTTAATGAGGGCTACGTTTATCCTCTCCAGTTTGAAAAGTCCCTAGTTGGCAAATTAAATTGTAATAGCAACATCAACAACAACTACACTATCTGCATTTAGAGTAACAAAGACAATCACAACAACAATAACAATACCAAAGACAGAACTGACAAAAGCAGCCTATGTTCGTATGTACCTTGTGTGTGCGAAGCTGCAAAACTGTGCACGAAATAACAAAAGACTCTCTCTGTTCCAGCCCATACTAGCGTCAAGATTATCTCAGGCAGACAACAATCCTCCTAGAGTACCGTGGAGTGACATTCTCAAGCTTACTGCAGCTCATTCTTCTCTCTCTTCAACGATTAGAGCTTAGCCGAATGCGACAAGAGTTTTAAGCTGGTGGGGAGGCTTTGTGAGCTATCTGCACTTTATTTAACATTAATATCTTTACTTAGAGTTTTTGTAATGATCTGGCAGTTTTAAACAGTTTGAGAGAGAGAGAGAGAGAGAGAGAGAGAGAGAGAGAGAGAGAGAGAGAATAATGACTACCTATTAGGACACCTTGCTTAGTACCAACCTCTACCCGAGATGATGATGGCGAGAGAGGCCTTGTCATCTCATATGCTTTGTTTGTCTCTCGTAGTGTAGCTAGGTCTCGATGAATGAAGAGAAAGTGGGGGGTCAAGGCGGAACCAAGCCCTACTTTTTTTTTGGGGGGGGGGGGCGCCAAGGTGGGGCAAGTCTTAATTGGGGGAAAGGGTAAGGTGGTGCCAAGTCTTACTCTTAGGGGGGACAATGTTACACACTGTCCACATATTAAAGAATCCCAAATCTCACATGTGGGGGACCAGTGAGAGGCGAAGGACATGACTAGATGCACTGACACTGAAGGGGTCCAGTGTAGCCTATCTTAACCGAGGGTACACCATAGTCTTTTCACCTTAACTTGGCCTAGAGTCTAGTCCTAGTGTAGTTTATTTCATACAGCTCCGTAGCAGAAAAAAGATATTGCTGCGGCTCTGCATACTTCCCACAGCACGTCTATATGACTAGATGGGAAAGATATCAATTTTAGGCCAAGTTCGAGTGAAAAGAATATAACACACTCACTGTTGGTATATTCTCCTTTGTGGCTCCGAAGTGGCGTCATATACACTCATACACTCACATGATATAATCTCATATATATTCATACACTAAAATGCACCCTCATGTACACCCAAACTCTCATATACAGACAATAAATTTACACTCAGATACACTCACATACATTCATACACCCTCACAAGCACTCCAGCACCCTAATATATACACATATACACCCTCAAACACACTCCAGCACTCACATAGAAACCCTTACACAAACTCCAGCACCCTAATATTCTCATACACACTTATACACACTCACACACACACATACACTCTCATATACACCTTCACACACACATATTCACCCTCAAACACACTCCAGCACTCTCATACACCTTCATACACACTCATACAGCATGCCGAACACAAGTAGTCGGGATGTGGAATTTACATAGCAAACAACAGGGTACTGGCATGTCATTGGGCCTCATTTCAGTTTACATACATAAGGCCAGACACTAAATGTAGGGAAAAAGCACACACATACACACACGCATGTACATACGCAAACACACACAAACGCAGGTACACACATACATACATACATACACAGTGTTATACACACAGTCACCTGTACCACACAAGCACCATAAACTCACACACACACACACACACACACACACACACACACACACACATACACACAAGGACTATATATATTGTTAACATACAGGACATCTTCTAAACACACACACACACACACACACACACACACACAGAAGGTAATGGATGTGCCATGGAGTACAATATTAAATTGCAACTATAACTTAGGGGATTACTATTTACTCAACCTAGCAAAAGTCTCTAACCTCTTTCAGCTCGGTTGATGACCAGGTGTAGTCAGATTAGAGGAGCGATGTGGATAGTAACCAAGGAGACTCTTTCCCACCTCGTGTCAAAGGCTCACCGACTATCATGCAATCACGATATAGTATTCAAAGCGTGGAAGTGGACCAGTTCCGTCAGATACAAACACATCTACTATAACAATACATGCATACAATGTACTTAGAATATACTAATGTAGCACAAAGGTAAGAAATTCTCTCTCTCTCTCTCTCTCTCTCTCTCTCTCTCTCTCTCTCTCATTCTCTCTGTGCAGGGCTGTGGCTGTGTGTCTGGAGGTGTGGTGGGATGCTGGTGTGGTTCTGTGTTAGGTTGTCTTTGTATCTGTGTCTGAGTTTGTCCTTGTGTGTGTGTGTGTGTGTGTGTGTGTGTGTGTGTGTGTGTGTGTGTGTGTGTGTGTGTGTGTGTGTGTGTGTGTGTGTGTGTGTGTGTGTGTGTGTGTGTAACATTCATATACACACAAAATCAAAGGCGTATGTGTAAGAGCAAGAAATAATCAACTAAGTGCGTAGGGTTGACGCTGTGGAGTGAAGTGACAGTGGCGTGGTTGGGGCCGATTCCGTGTCGGTTCGTACACGTCTTAGTGCCGTATTCTCATCAGCATGGAAGGCTTCCCAGCACCTTTTCCTTTCTGATTTATTTTACCTATTACACCTTCTCTTGTATGTAATTTATATTATAACGACACAGTTGGCATATATAGCATAAAAAAAAATGCGTTAACGGAGCAGAGATAGGCATTGAGAGGATGACGTGTTGGTAAGCCTTACGGCCCCTTACCACATCAATCCTCAACATCGTGAACCCTTTCATTATGGCGGCATCATTTTATACTGTTCTTGTTATCCTCACACGATTTTATTTAGGAGGAAGATGGTAATGGAGCCTAACATTTGTACACTGATTTTCCCATGTGTCGACTCACCGCCGTCATCATCAGGAGTTTGAAATAACGGAGGTGAAAATTACTGCTTTGTTTAGAATTAATGCTGTAGCAGGGAATGCAACTGTTCTATTACCTTGAGTTTTATCATGTCATTTGAACTCTAATCGAAGTAATAATTTTAATTTCTGTTGTTTCAAGATTCTGTGATGACTTGATAGTAAGTCGAAACGTTTTGAAGAATAAATATGATTTTCTAAGCCCTGATTATCCCCTACCTCCTAAAATTACGACTCCCGAAAAACAAGACAGTACCATATTTTATTCAATTTCGAAAGAGTTCTTGTAGTGAAAGGGTCAATGAAGGCTATAACGAACCCCTCCAGTGCCAAACGTCTCCCTCAAGTTGCATAAAATCGTATGAAGCTAGCAGAACTACAGTAAAGAGTGCGTCACGGTATTTAATGGGCTAAGAATGAAACCAACCAAACATCATGGGTTTCACAGTGGTTATTTGGCAGTTGTTCCAACAATGTTCATGCACATAGGTTTGCGCGCCCACCAACCACGTGGCCATAGGTGAATAGGCAGGCCAAAACAGAGGAATGAGGGTGCGTGGTCAGCAGCTCAATTTTGGGACTAAGCTGAATTTCGCTGAGCCGAGCAAAGTCATCTTCCATAGGCTGGAATTAGGTACGAAATCTTTTATTCTCGGCCAAAAAAGTCGTGGCAGCTTAAGCATGGCTAGGCGTCCTGGGGTTGTCTTGAACACAGAAAAATCGCCCAATATTAACCGAACTATAATTCAAAGTAGAAAATTCGCAGCTACAGGATACATAAAAAGGGGGCGAACGTGGAAGCGGATCTTAGACAGGGAAAAAAGCATGGAGACTCCAGGGGAAAATAACAGAACCCGCAGGAAATACCAATAAAGAACAACGAAGATTAGAGGAATGCAAGAGCAGAGGAGAAGCGAGACAGAAAAAAAAAAAAAAAAAGTGAAAATACAGAACTCAAAGAATAATAAAGATAAATATGAAACTGCAAGGATGAGAAGAATGCAAGAGTGGAGAGGAGTACAAAGCCACAGTCAAGAAAAAGACTGCTAGGGAAGACATGAAGAGAAAGGAAGAGGAGAGGAGAGGAAAGAAAAGAGGTCCGGTCAGAAGAAGAGATTGCTAAGGAGTTAATTACAAGGCAAAGGATGATAAAAGGAGAGGGTGAGGAGGAAGAGGGATGGGACCGGTGGGCAGGAGGGAGGCAGATAACGAGAGGCAACCATGGCCAACAGGAACTGCAGGGAGGAGGAGGAGGAGGAGGAGGAAGAGGAGCAGGAGGAGGAGGAGGAGGAATATTCGAGAGTAGGCAAGCATGAAGTGATTAGCGGCACAGGAACGCCTTTTTGAATTTTTTATTCTTGCCGCCGCCAGACGATTTCACTCAGCCTTGGGGGGACGTCCGGGATTACAGGGATTACCGAAAGGAACTGGGATGGTGGAAACTTACAAGTGTAGGGCAGGCATACATGGAATCGTCATCAGACTAGGAATCTATGAAGCGGTCCTAGTATTCCCTTTTTCATATTATATTCCTACCACTTCCATAAGATTTTATTGGGGCGAGTGAGTCACTGGAGCCTGAGTGTTAATGGATGAAACTTGTGAGGATGAACTATTTGTGTACGACCGGCATGCATGGAGTGCTTACCGGCCGAGGAACTGATGTCGACTCTAGTATTAACCATTTTCTGCCAAGGACTTTTTTACTCTGCTCGTGCTGCCCACAGATTTTACTCTGCCTGCGGGAGTTTATTCGAACTGGAGGGGCTACAGACAACCTTCTTTAACGCCTCACTACTAGGATGCTCTCCTAAGCTAAATAAAATCGTCTGGTAATTGCAAGAACCAAATATAAAAAACGTCCTCAGGCTGACAGGGGAGAAGAGAGAGAGAGAGAGAGAGAGAGAGAGAGAGAGAGAGAGAGAGAGAGAGAGAGATCGCCAAGATAAAAGAAAGACCCCTCAGTTTCTGAGAGTCACATGTGAAACCAGAGATGACACGGTTACAACGAGGGTTTCGTTTCTCTGCCTTGTACTGCTCTTGTAGCGCGGCATGCAGGCTAACCACAGCTACAGTACGTTTATTCTAACCTGACAAAGATCCCCAAGCCCTTTAAGTTTAGCTGATGCCCAAGTGTAATCGCACTGGAGGGTCGATTTCATTAGTAAGCAAAGGGATCCATTCCTACCTCGCAACTATTGGCTCATCGAATATCATGCAAATACGACTCAAGCTGTTAGTGTGGCTCGGTTTCATCAACTGAAAACAAACAGACTATAATACTCACAATTGTTGCAGGGATGACTGGCAGAAATTGTGGGCTTGCACACAGCTTGGCCCTATCAGCTTAAGTATGCGACCGGTAATCTGAAAAAAAAAAAAAAAAAAAAAAGTAGAAAGAAATAAGAGGAGAGGTGGTAGAGGGAGAACTGATGCAGACATCTGGGGAGGGAAGCGAAGAAGAAAAGGAGAAATACTCCTGAGATGAAAAGAGATGAGAAAGATGAGGAGGATGAAAGAGATGATGAGGGGGAATGGAAGGAAAGAGAGAGACGAGAAGACTATGATAAATACAGAGCAAAAGATGGAAAGGGAGGACAGAGAAAGAAAGAGGATCATAACAGACGGAGAAAGATGTGGAAAGGGAGGAGGAAGAGAGGATAGAAGAAGAGATGGAGTATGGGTGCAAGGCAAACTGAGAAGATGGAAAGTCGGAGCAGGAGTGAAAAGGAAGAAGGGAAGGAGGCGACGGATTAAATGGAGTAAAAGGTGGAAAGAGATGAAAAAGAGAAGGAATGTCAGGTAAAGTAAGATACAGGAAGGAAAGAAAAAGAAGAATACATAAGGAGAAATAAGTGGAGGAGGAAGAACACGACGGCTGGAGCAGGAGGTGGAAAGGAAGGATGGAAAGGAGAGGATGGTATAAACTGAGCAAAAGGTGGAAATAAAGATGAAAGAAGAGAAGGAAAAAGATGGAATGGGGTGGAAAGGCGGGGAAGGGGGAGGAGAGGAGGGGAATTAAACAGATGCAGCAAAAGGTGGAAATGGAGAATACGAAGAGATAAACAGGAGAAACTGGTGAGTCTAGTTTAGGATCGCGCAGATGAAAATGCAAGTGAAATTAAAGAAAAGCATAAATCGAGAGGAAACAAGGACGTGTCAGATATCTTCAATGTTATTCCTGCTGCTGCCAGACGATATAAATCAACCAACGACAAAGGGGAGGGATTAATGAAGGTTATATTTAACTCCTCTATATCGGAAAGTCTCTCCATATGAGTAAAAATCATCTGGTGATAGAAATTACAGAATAGCCATTACGTCAGCAGAGTGAAAGGGTTAAGAACATGTCCCAAATCTGTTAAGAACACGTACTAAACCCTATCAGCTGTCATCGTTTAGTTTCTGTGGGCCGCATACTAGGTGACCAACTCTACCGGTTCTTTTTATCTTTTTAATATCGACAAAGTTTGATCCAGTAACATACAAGAGGTTACTGAGGTGTAATGTGCAGAATAAATGGCTAAGGAAGAGGTGTTACGAAATCTCCAAAGCCACTCAGAATACGACCCTTCCTGAGAATGGTGGAATTTCGTCCATATTCTCTTGAGGTCAAAAAAATTCCTTGCAACCTCCTCTTTTGCGATTTAATTTTTTCTTTGATGTTATCCGGCGTCTTTTCTATATCGACATCGTTTGCAAAGACAGTATAAAAACAAGAGAGATTTAACGTGCCATATTACTGTATATACGGCCCCCTGATACCTACAATAACCCAGTGCAGTTTTCATCTATCTCCCCAATCATCATCATTTTCTCCTCCTTACCTTCCTCACCACCATCACCACTATCACCACCATCATCACAAATGGCCTTCCCAGGGTCAGTGCTTCCCACCTGCATCATCATTCACACCACAACCATCCACCACCACTACCATCATTACCACCACCACCACCATTATCACCACCACCCTAATAACAATCCGCGTACCCAACCCATCACCATTCACACCATGACTTCTGCAACTACTACCACCAGCACCACCACCACCATCATTACCACCACCACCATCATCATCAACACCCTAACAACCCTACGCCTTCCCAGTGCCAATGGTTTCTGTGGACATCGCCATTCCCTCCACGCCCCCAGCTCAGCGGCGGTTTGCATTTTACAGTACACGCCCATTAGTTGTTTGCAAGTGTGAAGGGGCTGCGGGTACAGCATACATATGTACTCCATGTCACTTTTACTTAATTAACAACGATAGATAGTATATTCAAAGAGATGTTACTTCCTCTGAGTCATCATTTACAAGTTCCCTTCAGATAGCTTATACCTTCAAGTAAACGTTCATCGTCCAAGATATACTGATGCAATATATGAATCACTCAGATCAATTGAAAAATGTGCAGTTTGAGTTAATAAATGTGAGTGAGTTTGATGTGGGCACAAAGTCTGAATTCAAAAGACGACACTACTGAGAGGGTGAGGTGCTACAATACAAACGGGGGAAGTGGTGGCGTAGTAGACCCACAAGTGGGCTGGGGACAGTGGAATGGAAAATCCCACCTTGGCTGTTGCAGGAAACAGTTTCAGGAATTGAATTTCTATAACAAGCGCTTTACTGATACTCTGTAAGGCTTCTCCAATGTCATAAAAACATCTCCACTGTTACCATCACACCAGATATGAATGCTATGCCCGTACCACACACTCTCACACTGAAGATGCTGAGTATCAGTGGTCAAGTGATGGCCCGGGCACAGACTCCTGGATGATGTATGTGGAAAGTGGACCCTGGATCCTGAATTAAAGGTCCATGTTGGATGTTACGGCATATTAGATAGAGGCAATCATAAAAGTTTAATAAATGCACCTCATGACCAGAGACCATAATTAATTATGCACTCCTAGTTTATTATGAAACCGCGCGCACACACACACACACACACACAATTAGACTGGGTTAGGTGACGTTTTAACCTTCATATTAAGCAAAGCACTGAGCTATCTATTAACGCTTGCTATAAAAGACTGAACTTGAGTCTGTTATCTCGCAGCCACATACGAAAAGACGTAAAACAAGGCATATCCAACGACTTTCAGTACAGCAACGTCTCTTCAACCTCATTCTTACTTCCGACGACTTTATTCAACTTGGGCAACGTATCTGCTAATGAAACTTGGACAGGATATCTGGTACACAAGGCTGTATCTACTGCCATCTTTCTAGTTCTAGTATTTTCCACGAAGCTCTTATACAATCGTCCAGAGAGAGCTAAATAATCTAAAAACATATGCTATACTGAGGAAGAGGCAATCGTAACTATAAAGGGCGCTATTCTTAAGCAGTCCACCCTCAGTCACACGAGAAGTGAAACATACAAACACAAAGTTTCAGTCACACAAGGCACACACAAAATATATAAAATAGACGAAACACGAAGCGAGCACACACACACACACACACACACACACACACACACACACACACACAATCACGTTCACCTCCTGTGGTGTTTGACTTTGGAAGGACCGACCAACAAAAGACCTAATGCATAAATCAATTTATTTTAGCCCAGTCTCAACTAACGTATCCATATTTGCTCGAACTGAACCCTGCCTAACCTCGAATGACCTAATCCAACTTAAATCAACCCAACCTAATCTAGCTTAACCTCACCTAACCCAGTCTAATCGTATTTAACCTCACAATCTCACGTAACCTACCCATACATAACATAACCTATTTTGAAGCAGCCTAACCGCATCTAACCCTACCTAATCCTACCCAGTCTCACTTAACCATACCATACCCGACCTAACCCAACCCAGTCAAGCCTAAAATGACCTAATCCAACCGAACCTAACCCAGCCTAACCCAACCAAATAAAACCCAACCCAAAACCTATCAAAACCGACGTATTCTAAAGCAATCTAACCTAATCCGTCTATATCTAGTAGAACTGAACCCAACCCAACCAAAAATTACCTAATCAGACCAAACCCTGCCCAAAGTGACCTAACCTAACTTTCGATCGGCTATAAAATCGCTAAGAAAATTATTTTGCTGTCTGAAAGTCTACGGATGTCACATTCCAAGCTTCGCCTGTTCTGTGACCACGTATAACTTTGTGTGTGTGTGTGTGTGTGTGTATGCGTTCAGAGATAACTAGATGTATTTAAAGATATGGCTATGTATATAGAAATAGAACTTTGTGTGTCGGGTTATGGATATGTATGTGTTGATCAATTGACGTTTGTGAAGATGTTATCGTGTATGAATGAGTGAATGTGGGGCTACGTGTGTTGATGTGGAACAACTTTTGTTAATGTGAGGTTGGGGTTACGTAGGTGGAGGTACAGCTGCGTGTTAAGGTTACATATGTAAAGGAGTGGGTGTTTGTGTGGAGGGATGGCGTGTGTCCTTGGAGGCGAGGCTATGCAGACCTGTGGCTGTGTGTCTGGAGGTGTGGTAGGATGCTGGTGTGGTTCTATGTTACGTTGTCTTTGTCTTTATGTCTGTGTTTTCGAACGTGTTCATGTGTGTGTGTGTGTGTGTGTGTGTGTGTGTGTGTCAGGCTGACCATGGCGGCTAACACACCAACAAGTAAACACATTAAGAGTTTAATTAATAATTCTGTTGATGATGTTAAAGTCGGCAATGAATCTTTAAAGCAATCAATTTCTAACTCTACATCTTCTAGAAGCCTAATTTATAATGTGTTGAACCCTACCTTAACAGTTCACGAGATCTATAAATGTCGTGGTAAAACTAGTGAGGTACACAGAATGGCATTTAGTCGGCTGCGGGTAATCAGTCACAATCTGGCTATTGAGACGGGCCGTTGGAATCGGCGTGGACGGGGACGTCTCCCGGTAGCAGAGCGGTTCTGTCCATGTGGTGCTGTGCAAACAGAGTTGCATGTACTGGAGGTGTGTCCACTGACTCAGCACATACGTACAGACGTCGGAATAAGTTGGTTTCCTTTTCTGTGTTTGTAACACTGCTCGATTGAGAGGTACCCCCTCCCCCTCCCTTCCTCATGGTCCCACACTCCCACCCAACCCCCCCACTTTTCTCTCCGCCCCATGACTCCACCCGGTACCCTCCATACTCTTGCTCACAGCCAGCTAGGGGTTTCTGTACTTCAAGCACCTCTCTAATTACGTGTAGTCCGAACAACTAATAAAGGAATAGTACAGTACATATTATAAAGCAAGTTAGAAGATTTACTACACACACACACACACACACACACACACACACACACACACACACACACACACACACACACACACACACAGAAATAAATCTGCTGTGATTAAATGTTACGGTAGTAGACACCTCTTTGATATACATACACACACACACACACACACACACACACACACAGAATAAATCTGCTGTGATTAAATGTTGCGATAGTAGACACCTCTTTTACACACACACACACACACACACACACACACACAGATAGAGAGAGAGAGAGAGAGAGAGAGAGAGAGAGAAAGAGGAGTTACAAGGAAAAGTTAGGATCTAAATAACTATGCAGCCCATACCGAGGAGATACTTCTTGTTTGCCTGGGAATGCATATCCAATTCACATTTATTCTAGTGTAAGATCCTGCCGATGAATCCCTTAAACTTCTCTACTGTAATGTTAACAACGTCCATGTTGAGTCAGTTCCATGTGGAGCTGATCTTGCACGTGAAAAAGTTTTCACGTAATTCTGCCGGTAATTTTTTTCATTTACAGCTCCCAACCATGGTTGTGTGCCGAGTCCGTGTTAAGAGTAAGCAACTTTCTATGTAATGATTGTGAAACCCAGGGGCGTACCTAGAGATTTAGGGGCCCGGGGGGTTAGGTTCATTGTGGGGCCCCCCTCCAGGAGGGGGGCCCCGCAAAGAACCTAGCCCCCCTTATTCTCAAAACTTATCTAATATCTCAGCCGGGATTGTCGGGATGATAAACATATATATTTTTAAATATTAATTAAAAAACTTATAAATTTTTAAGTTTTTTGGGGCCCCCCTCAATTGGGGGCCCGGGGGGCAGTTTCAAACAGCCCCCCTCGCCCCCCCCCTCAGGTACGCCACTGGTGAAACCCATTCAGATTTTAAACACTGTAATGAGCTGACCCCGTTGTCTACGAGTTTCTACTAAAAAAGTCCCACAGCCCTCAGGCGAAACTGATACCTTAGTCTCCTGAACTCTTTTTAAGTCCATGTATGTCGACCAAAATTCCACAGTAACTGAGGAAGTGGCCGTATTAAGGAGATATAGACTGTGAGGACAATCTCTTTATTCCTAGAGAGAGAGAGAGAGAGAGAGAGAGAGAGACTTGGAATGACAAGAACAATCAGGAGAAATAATGA
>NW_027643721.1:20000-40000 GCF_032717465.1 Coenobita brevimanus | reverse complement strand
ACTTTAACTTGGCCTAAAATTGCCATCTCTCCATCTTGAATGCTGAGCTGTAACAAGAGCCTGACGATACAATATGATGCTAGTCACGAAAAAGTGCTGTTGAAGATATGTAGAGCCGTGTTATCGTCTTCTTCTGCCTGTAATTATGCTATGAGAAATAAGCATCAAAATGAAGATCTCAGCCATGTT
Source organism: Coenobita brevimanus (assembly GCF_032717465.1). Classification (NCBI taxonomy): domain Eukaryota; kingdom Metazoa; phylum Arthropoda; class Malacostraca; order Decapoda; family Coenobitidae; genus Coenobita; species Coenobita brevimanus. The sequence continues at coordinate 39,811 of NW_027643721.1, read as the reverse complement.
AAGTCTGATAAGCTATACATACAGCTTAATGGAACGCTCTGATAAAAATTACAGCTATAAACTCATTCTACAACTCCCTAGCACCTCTTCCTTAGATATTTATTATGCTTATTACACCTTGCTCTCCTACTGTGCTGTATAAATACTTCAAGCTTTACCATAATCTGCATACAAAACGTACAAAAGGATGTTAATCAGCCTTGTCCAAAAATATATCGCTAAGGAAGTCTTTGGTTGACTAGTGGGAGGTGCCTGTGTGTTACCATGGCAACCTCTCACACCACCAGTTACATACACACATTTTCCCACCAGCAAGTTCCATTAGAGAGTAGTGTGTGTGTGTGTGTGTGTGTGTGTGTGTGTGTGTGTGTGTGTGTGTGTGTGTGTGTGTGTGTGTGTGTGTGTGTACAATCATATCAGTGTGACGTGTGCGTGTGTGGTCATGTGAGTATATTTCACGTACATGTGTAGGTGTGTAAGTGTAAACAGTCTTATCAGTATGACGTGTGTGCGTGTGTGTATGTGACGTACATGTGTACGTGTGTATGTGTGTGTGTTTGACGTATATGTGTTGGTGTCTGTGCGTGTGTATGTACTGTACGTGTATGCTTCGTGATGTGTGTGTGTGTATGTATGTATATATGTATGTAGTGTGTGCACATTTGTGATATATGTATGTAGATGTGTGTGTGTGTGTGTGTGTGTGTGTGTGTGTGTGTGTGTATGTGTATGTATGAAGTGTTTGTGTGTGTGTCTATGAAGTGTGTGCGTGTGTATGAAGTGTGTGCGTGTGTATGAAGTGTGTGCGTGTGTGTATGTAGTGTGTGCGTGTGTATGTATGTACGTATGTAGGTGTATACACGTTATCTTAAAGCTCTACGTTTTCATACAATACGGCACGTTAGAGAGAGAGAGAGAGAGAGAGAGAGAGAGAGAGAGAGAGTGGAAGGCCGTTGACTGTGTGTGTGTGTGTGTGTGTGTGTGTGTGTGTGTGCATCAGTACTGAGGCTGGGCAATTACAGGTAACTGAGGAACTTGGGCATGTCGGTAGGCAGGAATAAACGTAAGTAGGTAGGTAAGTAGGTAGATAAGGAGGTAGGCAAAGTAGGTAGGTATTTAGATAGGTAGCTAGCAGGAAGATAGGTAGATTGGTAGGTAGGTAGACAGAGAAATAGATGGGTAGGTAAGTAGGTTGGTAGGTAGGTAAGTAGGTTGGTAGGTAGGTAAGTAGGTTGGTAGGTAGGTAGGCAGGTCGGTAGGTAGGCAAGAGTAAAGTAGGTAGATAGGTCAGTAGGTAGGTAAGTAGGTAGGAAGGTAGGTAAGTAGATAAATAGGTAGGTAGGCTGGTAGGTAAGTAGATACGAAAGTAGGTAGGTAAGTAGGTATGTAGGCAGGACGGTAGGTAGGCCATTAGTATGTATATATGGAGATACCTAATAGACAACAGACAGACAGACGGGATGGATGAAAGGAAGGAGGGAAGGAAGGAGGGAAGGAAGAAAGGAATCAATGAATGAATGAATGAAGGAAGGAAGGTATGAAGGAAGGAGGGAAGGAAGGAAGGAAGGAAGAAAGGAAGGACGGAAGAAAGGAAGGAAGGAAGGAAGGAAGGAAGGAAGAAAGGAAGGAAGGAAGAAAGGAAGGAAGGAAGGAAGGAAAAAAGGAAGGAAAGAAGGAAGGAAGGAATTAGGGAAGGAAGGAAGGAAGGAATTAGGGAAGGAAGGAAGGAAAGAAGGAAGAAATGAATGAATGAAGGAAGGAAGGAAGAAAGGAAGGAAAGAAGGAAGGAATTAGGGAAGGAAGGAAGGAAAGAAGGAAGAAATGAATGAATGAAGGAAGGAAGGAAGAAAGGAAGGAAAGAAGGAAGCAGGAAGTAAGGAGGAAGAGAAAATGACTAAGGGAGAGGAGGTGGGGGTGAAGGGGACGAGAGTCAAGGAGACGGGCTGGGGACGCGCCAGACGAGAGAATATGATAAGTCAGGCGCGTCCCCAGCCCGTCTCTTCTGGCCTCTCGTCCCCAGCCACTCTGTTTGTCTGTCTGTCTCTCTGTCTCTGTCTGTCTGTCTCCGTGTCTGTCTGTCTGTCTCCGTATCTGTCTGTCTCCGTCTGTCTGTCTGTCTCCGTGTCTGTCTGTCTGTCTCCGTATCTGTCTGTCTCTGTCTGTCTGTCTTTCAGTCTGTCTGTCTCTCTCTCTCTCTCCCACGTGTCTTCACTGCCTGAGCTTCTCTAGGGACAAGATACTGTAGGTAGGTAGGGTAGGGTAGGGTAGGGAAGAGTAGAGTAGGGTAGGGTAGGGTAGGGTAGTGTAGGACAGGGTAGGGTAGTGTAGGACAGGGTAGGGTAGGGTAGGGTAGGGTAAGGTAGGGTAGAGTAGAGTAGAGTAGGGTAGGGTAGCGTAATGTAGGACAAGGTAGTGTAGGGTAGGGTAGTGTAGGGTAGGGCTGGGTAGGATAGGGTAGTGTAAGGTAGGGCAGGTTAGGGTAGGGAAGGGTAGGGTAGTGTAGGGTATGGTAGTGTAGGGTAGGGTAGTGTAGGGTAGGGCAGGGTAGGGTAGGGTAGGGTAGGGTAGGGTAGGGTAGGGTAGTGTAGGGTAGGGTAGTGTAGGGTAGGGTAGTGTAGGGTAGGGCAGGGTAGGGTAGGGTAGGGTAGTGTAGGGTAGGGCAGGGTAGTGTAGGGTATGGTAGTGTAGGGTAGGGTAGTGTAGGGTAGGGCAGGGTAGGGTAGGGTAGGGTAGTGTAGGGTAGGGCAGGGTAGTGTAGGGTGGGGCAGGGTAGTGTAGGGTAGGGTAGTGTAGGGTAGGGCAGGGTAGGGTAGGGTAGGGTAGTGTAGGGTAGGGCAGGGAAGGGTAGGGTAGGGTAGGGTAGGGTAGGGTAGGGTGGGGCAGGGTAGTGTAGGGTAGGGTAGTGTAGGGTAGTGCAGGGTAGGGCAGGGTAGGGTAGGGTAGGGCAGGGTAGTGTAGGGTAGGGTTGGGTAGGGTAGGGCAGGGTAGGGTAGGGTTGGGTAGGGTAGGGCAGGGTAGTGTAGGGTAGGGTAGTGTAGGGTAGGGCAGGGTAGGGCAAGGTAGGGCAGGGCAGGGCAGGGTAGTCAGTAAAGGTAGATTAGCTTTGGTCTGGTAGATTTAGGTAAGCTTACAGTTAGATAAATAGATAGATAGACGTGGATGATATTTTGATTATGAACTCTGATACACACAGGTCTTTTGGCGTCTCTCTCTCTCTCTCTCTCTCTCTCTCTCTCCCTTGCCACACGCCTTCATCCCGTATTCATCCCGTAAGGGGTGGCCACAAACAAATCACCTCCATGTCGCACTGTCCCCTGCCATTTCGCTGCCATTCCCCCAGCTTACACCCCCCTCTCTCATACACCTCTCTACTTCACCCCTCCATCTCTTCCTCGGTCTCCCTCTCCCTCTCCCCTCCTCCACCTCACCCACATCACTCTCCTAGTTAATCTCACATTCATTATGTAAGCATCATTGATGTGTGTGTGTGTGTGTGTGTGTGTGTGTGAGAGAGAGAGAGAGAGAGAGAGAGAGAGAGAGAGAGAGAGAGAGAGAGAGAGAGAGAGAGAGAGAGAGAGAGGGAATTTATGTATACGAGTGTATGAAAGGGGACTTTGTGTGTGTGTGTGTGTGTGTTTGTGTGTGTGTGTGTGTGTGTGTGTGTGTGTGTGTGTGTGTGTGTGTGTGTGTTAGAGTGACGTGTGGCAGTGTAAGTTGCCTATCTATCTATCTATCATTCTATCCATCCATCCATCCATCTATTTGTCTATCTATCTATCTGTCCAATTATCTATCCACTCATCCCTCCATCCCTTCATCCATCTATCTATGTATCCATCTACCTATCAATCTGTCATCCATCTATCCATCCATCTATCAATCTATCCATCCATCCATCCATCTATCAATTTATCATCCATCCATCCATCCATCCATCCATCCATCCATCTATCAATCTGTCATCCATCCATCCATCCATCTATCAATCTGTCATCCATTCATCCATTCATCTATCAATCTATCATCCATCCATCCATTCATCCATCTATCTATTTATCCATCAACCTATCAATCTATCCATTCATCTATCCATCCATCTGTCTATCTGTCTATCTATCTATCTATCTAATCTAACAGGCGAAACATAACATAGCTTTTATCGCAGGTAAGTGATGGCTGACTGGCTTGCTGACTGGCTGGCTGACTGGCTTTCCTCTGGCTTTCCTTATGGCTTGCTGTGGATTTCCTGCATTTCCGTACGTCTGTCATAAAATCATCATCATCATCATCGTCATCATTATTATTATTATTATTATTATTATTATTATTATCATTATCATTATTATTATTATTTCTATGATGGTACTGAAGCATGTGTATGGGTAAATAGGCATCTGAGTGAATGGTTCACGATCGGTGTGGGCGTGCGACAAGGTTGTGTGATGTCCCCGTGGTTGTTCAGTATATATATATATATATATATATATGGATGGGGTGATGAGAGAAGTAAAAACACGAGTAATGGAGAGAGGGATGGCGTTGGTAATGAATGGTGATGGATGGAATATCTCCAATGTGTTATATGCTGATGATGCAGTACTGCTTGCAAGTACTGGACAAGGACTTGGTAGGCTAGTGCAGAGTTTTGCTGATGTCTGTGAGCGTCATGCCTTGAGAGTAAATGTAGAAAAGAGTAAAGTGATGGTTAATGAGAGAGAAGGTGACTCCCAGTGTGATGTTACAGTGAATGGAGAGAGACTGGAATTGGTGAGAGAGTTCAAATACCTGGGTACAGTGATAGAAAAAAAGAGGAAAATGTACAAAAGAAGTGGAAAGTAGAGACACAAGGAAGGAAAGTAGCTGGTGCAATGAAGGCCTTGATGCGAAACAGAGGCTTGAGTGCTGCAGCTGCACGAGGCTTACATGAAGGAGTGTGTGAGACTATGGTGTGGCATGAAAATGAAAAGTCAAGAGTGAAAGCAGTGGAGATGGGACTGCTGAGGAACGTATGTGGGGTACAGAGAGTGGATAGGATACGAAGTAATGTGATTCGTGAAAGATGTGGAGTGAGGAAATCTGTGGACACCAGATTTATCACAGTTCCTTAGGTATGGTGCAATACCACACTGAATGCAGTATTCCACCTTTGTCTCTTCTTGTTTGTTGTTTTTTTGCTATGTCTGAATCTGGAAACACTGAAATGAATTGTTCAGCATCATTTGTACTTGCAAAAGAATAATTGGAGCTGACATCCATCAAAGCTTGAATAGCTTCTACTTCGAGAATCAAGGTCCAAATGAAATGGAGGAATTGAAGAAGGGAAGGGCAGGAGGAAGTGGTTCATACAAGGAGGGTGGAAAGGTTACAAGAGGATGGGAAAAGGCAGAATATAAGAGAGAAGTAGAGGAGCGATTGGGTAAATATGGATTGTAGCAGATGAGGGACGTGGAAGGTGTGTGCAAGATATTCACAGAAGAAATCTGTGCAGCATGTGAGGTGGTGTGTGGGGTGAAGAGAAGTTTCAAGCATAGGCTAGATAAGCATATGACAAATAAGGGGTGGATATAGAAAAAAGAAAATCTTATAACCAATACTAATTCATAATTTTCCCTTTTCAGGTTACACTATGATAGTCTCTATTCTCCTTTCACACTTTCCTGTAAAATGTCCACGCCAGTTTTTCTATACGGAGTGGTGTTCTTTCTGACTTTTTCCTGTCGGCTTCGGTTGAAGGGTTTGGAGCAGGGGTTCCCAACCTGGGGTAAATTACCCCAAGTGGGGTAATTTGGTCTTTTGTGAAGGGTAATGGGGGAGGTAACAAAAAAAAAAAAATCTAAAAATCATACCAGTTATGATAGACTTTCAGACCTATACTAAAATTCAGAGATGAATGTTTAAAGTCATGTTTATTTGGTATCAGTGTTAATAATAAAAATAAATTACTCCTTGCAATAACTCTCTTGGTTTTAGCCTAACCTTTAATTAAGTCCTACATTCAAACTAAAATCTAGGCATCAAAATGTTAAGCAGCTAAAATGCAATTGTGGAAACATAAGCAATGAGGGGTAATGAGTGAAGGGAGGTGTGGAAAATGGGGTAATGGGTAAATAAAGGTTGGGAACTCCTGATCTATATCTATCTATCTATATCTATATCTATATCTATATCTATCTATCTCTCTCTCTCTCTCTCTCTCTCTCTCTCTCTCTCTCTCTCTCTCTCTATATATATATATATATATATATATATATATATAAATATATATATATAAATATATATATATATATATTTATCTATCTATATATACGTGGAGGGATTGCATATACCGGTAATGACTTTATTGACGTGGAACAAAGTGTACAAGTCCTGGAGTATGATAGTGAGAGAGGGGCGCGAGCACACACGCGCGCGCACACACACACACACACACACACACACACACACACACACACACACACACACACATACATTCACATACATAAATGAAGACATGCTAAGAAGGATAATAACATCATTCATTAGACCAACCCTGGAATATGCATCAGTAGTCTGGAGTCCTCATCTCAAAAAACACATAGACAAGATTGAAAAACATAAGAACATAAGAACATAAGAAGAGAGGATAACTGCAGTAGGCCGGTTGGCCCATGCTAGGCAGCTCCTAGAAGAGTAACTGAACTACTAGACTGAGATAAGGATAGCAAAGAAGAAGGCTCTCCCCCGCCCTCCAAACCCTCCAGCCGCAGCCGGCAGGAAAAAGTCAGAAAGAACACCAAGCCGTATAGAAAAACTGGCGTGGACATTTTACAGGAAAGTGTGAAAGGAGAATAAAGACTATCATAGTGTAACCTGAAAAGAAAATTTAATTTTGAATTAGTATTGGTTATAATATTTTCTTTATTCTATATCCACCCCTTATTTGTCATATGCTTATCTAGCCTATGCTTGAAACTCTCAATGGAAGAGGCAGCAACTACTTTACTAGGTAGCTTATTCCATTCGTCTACTACTCTATTACCAAACCAATTTCTACCGATTTCCTTTCTGAAACGGAATTTTTCTAGTTTGAAACCATTATTTCTAGTTCTATCCTGTATGCTCACTTTAAGTACCTTGCTAATATCTCCCTTATTTATACCATTCATCCACTTAAAAACCTCAATTAAGTCTCCCCTTACTCTACGCCTCTCTAGCGAATGCAGACTTAGTCTTTTCAGTCTGTCTTCATATGACAGGTTCCGGACGTCATGTATCATTTTAGTCATTCTTCTCTGTACATTTTCTAACGAATTAATATCCATTCTATAGTAAGGACACCAAAATTGTACTGCGTAGTCTAAATGTGGCCTTACTAATGCTAGATAAAGTTTCAGTATTACTTTAGATGATCTATTGCTCACGCTTCTCGAAATAAATCCTAGGACCCTATTTGCTTTATTTCTCGCATTAATGCATTGTTGCCTAGGTTTAAGGTCGTTACTAATCATAACTCCTAGATCTCTCTCGCATTCAGATTTGCTAATTTCTTTGTTATCTAAGCTGTATTTAGTATCTCCAGTGGTCTTGCCTACGTTAAGTACTTTACATTTTTCAACGTTAAATTCCATTTGCCAAGTTTTAGACCATTTGGACAATGTATCGAGGTCTTTTTGTAAGTAATGGCAATCGTCAGTCGAGTTAATGATACGCCCTATTTTTGTATCGTCGGCAAATTTGCTGATTCTGCTATTGACTCCTAAGTCTAGATCATTTATATATATGATAAATAATAAGGGACCGAGTACTGAACCCTGTGGTACACCGCTAGTTACTAATCCCCAGTCCGACTTAGTTCCATTTATTAATACTCTCTGCTTTCGTCCTTTCAGCCAGGATTCTATCCATTTTAAGATATCGCCGTCTATACCGTGTGCTCGAACCTTTCTAACTAACCTTTCGTGTGGGACTCTATCAAAAGCTTTACTAAAGTCCAGATAAATAACATCGTAAGCTTTATCGCTATCTACTGCCTCATAGACCTCCGAGTAGAATGACAACAAATTTGTGAGGCAGGATCGTCCTTGCCTGAATCCGTGCTGACTTTCGTTTATAAGATTAAATCTTTCTAAGTGTTCTCTAATCCTATTTGCCAAAATTGACTCTAACATTTTTCCTACTATTGACGTTAGACTTATCGGACGATAATTCGACGCAGCTGATTTATCACCCTTTTTAAAGATGGGCACTACGTTTGCGGTTTTCCACGCCTCTGGAACTTCTCCTGAACTTAAAGAGTCATTAAATAACGTTAAAAGTGGCTGACATAATTCTTCTTTGGTTTCTTTTATAATTTTTGCATATATATCGTCCGGACCTGGCGATTTTTGAGGTTTTAACTTGTTAATTTCTTTCAATACGTCCTCCTTACTAATGGTTATTTTACTAAGAATATTTTCCGTATTCTCATGGTAAATATTTGCTGCTTGAGGAACCAGGCTTAGATTTTCCTTGGTGAATACTGATATGAAATAATTATTTAGGATGGAGCACATTTCTTTATCTTCACTGGTAATGTCACCTGATTCTGTTCTGAGTGGTCCTATCCTATCTTTATTTTTCGTTCGGTACATTTGATAAAAACCCTTGGGGTTTACTTTTGATTCACTTGCAACCTTAATTTCATAACTTCTCTTTGCTTTTCTTATCTCCCTCTTTACTTCTCTATTTAAAATTGTGTACCGGTTACGTAAGTGTTCCTCTCCACGTTTTATTTTTCTATATATTCCTTTCCTTTGGCCTATGAGAGATTTTAATCTGTTGTTTAACCATCTTGGTTCTGAATTGTTAGTTCTAAACGGTTTTGAAGGAATATATCTATCTTGGCCTCCGTATATTATATTTATTAACTCGTTATACTTCTCACTGGTCGAACGTCTGTTTGGTACTGGAGCTGAGTTAATTTCCGTCACCTGGACTACATTCCTATCTACCACCTCCCCTCACAGACACCTGACGGACGTCCCCACGTGCTTCCTGCGCCTGACCTATGACCTGGGGATCCCCACTAACCTGACATTCCCTCAAATTGCTAATCTCCCTGTGGAATACCGTTCGAAAATAAGCTCTTAAGCCATCGAAATCTCCTAGACGAAAATTAGGAACGGTGGAGGTATTTTCAGTGGAACAGACATCCCAAATAAATTTGAACTTAATTTCTTCATGATCGCTATTGCCAAGTCGTCCACCAACCTCTATATCGCTAATGATATTTTCTTTATTAGCTAAAACCAAATCTAGTATATTATTACCTCTGGTGGGCTCCCTGATATACTGATAAAGGAAATTATCCTGTACTACGTCTAGAAATTCCTCTGACTCTGCATCTCCTGTCTGATTTCTCCAATCTATCCTTGGCAGATTAAGGTCCCCAACAATTATTACTAAGCTGGACTGTGATGCTTTCCTAATTTCCTCCCAGAGGTATTTACTATCAGCTCTACTTAATTTTGGAGATCTGTAAATTGCTCCTAAGACTAATTTCTCCCTATTGTTACTAATTTCAACCCAGACACTTTCTGTGTCCCTATTTACTTTAATGTCTGCTTTATTGTAACAGTTTAATGAATCCTTTACATAAATAGCTACCCCTCCCCCTTTCTTCCCTGACGGTTTGACACAAAAATATTATAGCCTTTTATCTGATATTCTGCTAAAAATTCTCGAGTGTCTGTATTCATCCAAGTTTCACTAATAACGGCAATGTCTATTTTCTCTGTACAAATTAAAGCCCTCAGTTCATCCATTTTATTACGTAAACTCCGGCTGTTTGTGTAGTACACTTTCAGATTATTACGAGTAGTTATGCCTTTACCTTGGCATTTACTGTTATTTATTTTATTACTAACTGGGAAACTCTTTACTTTTATAATATAACAATTTTTTGTACTATCTCTTATCGCCCTTCTATCATCGCTTGTTCTGTCATCTATCATCGCCTGCTCAATTTGAGGTGCCTGAGTGGATGTATCTACACTATTGGTTGAACTTTTGTTCTTAATTTTGCAAGTATCGATGCATCTATCCAAACATGGTAATAATGATTTCTGACTGTAGTTGCTGCATCTTCCTGTACACCTACTTCTCAATCTCGAAATAATCCCTCCAACTCCCTATCTATCATTCCAGCTAAAACAGTAACTCCTTGCCTGCTAAGATGAGTCCCATCCCAACTATACAAGGCACTTCGTCCATAAAACCGGTCCCAGCTGTCTATGAAAGGTATTGCATTATCTTTTGCAATACCTTTCAAGGCGGCAATTAAACCCTATTGCCCTGCTCAACCATTCCCTTCCAACCCGCCACCTTGGTAAAACACCAAGCACTACAGGGGTTCCTCCCCTCTCCCTAACCTTTTCTAACATCAACTTGTACCTTTTCCACAGTACCTCACTCTTACGGCTACTAATATCATTGCCTCCTACACTGAGGCACACAGTGGGTTTGTCACCACTTTCCTTTACGATATTTGAAATTTTATCTACCACATTAGCCACCCTGGCCCCTGGAAGACACACATGTTTAGCGAGTGGAGTATACATGGCCCTGTTCAGATATCTCACCTGGGAGTCTCCAACAACAACAACATTTTTCTTACCTTTCTTGTTCTGTTTATACTTACCTGTACTGGAAGTTCTCTCACCGTCCTTCTCCTCTACTTCCCTCTCTGCCTTCCCTTCACATTCGTCCCGTAGTGTGTCGAATGTATTAGTTGTCTTAATTTCCGTTTGCTTTTTAAGAGTGAACTTCGTTGCACCCTTGTTAACAAGTGTCCAACCTTCAGCCTTTTTCTCTTTCTTCTCCAACATCTCCTCCAACAATTCCCTCATTTGTGCCTTCTCCTGCCTGAGAATTTGTACCTCCCGCTTCAGTTCGAGAAGTTCCTCCTTTAATTCAAGGTAATCCTTTTCAGTACCTGCAGTGGGGACACAGCTCTCTGCCGAGGAAGCCATTACGCACTAGTTCACACAAGGTAGCACACACTATCACGGGTCACTACGGGTCACCACAACACACACACTCACGGATCACTAGCACAGCACTATCGCTGATCACTACAACACACTAACACAACCACTATCACAGATCACTAAAGCACACTAGCACAACACTACCACAGGTCTCTAGCACCCTAAGCTACGAAGAAAGACTAAATAAACTGAATCTACCAACACTACAGGAGCGAAGGAAAAGAGGTGACATGATAATGCTATATAAGTGCATATCAGGGAAGGAGAAAATAGACATAAATGATTACTTAACACATGGAGAAGCATCAGCAAGAGGACACTGCAAAAAACTGCATAAGAAGAGAGGTGATAAAGACGTAAGGAAATTCAGTTTCCCAAACAGAGCAACTGATCAATGGAATGCACTACCGAATGAAATAGTGTGTGCCAAAACAATTCACAAATTTAAGGATATGTACGATAAATATCGTTTAAGACACGGGACAGTACGAGCTTGACTCATTCCTGTAAAGATACAATTAGGTAAGAACACACCAGAATATACTGTCCCTTGAGAATTAGCCTCCCTCCTCAGGTCACACACACTCTTGGCTGCCTTTCATTTTAACTTCCTTCTTCCTTATGTCTTATGAAACTTATCTCTACATCAAATCCTTTATCAATACCCCTCTTATGTTTCCTTTTTTCGCTCGCTCGCTCGCTCGCTCGAGAGAGATAGAGAGAGAGACAGACAGACAGACAGACAGACAGACAGAGACAGAGACAGACAGAGATGAGTTGAAGGGGAGAGGCTGGTGCAGTACCTTTAAGGTTATTAAATACGGCGATGAATTACGGATGACTTGATGAGCCTTATAATGGGATACTGACTGCATAAGTACAGCATGATAAATACAGTATTTTCCTTTGTATTTCAAGACCATGAAAAAAGAGATTATAAAATATAATGAAAACACATCACAACAAAATGTTACAAAAAACGTACATACATAGAGAGAGAGAGAGAGAGAGAGAGTAGCACCAGACAGGTGAAGATGTCTTTCCAGATTAGACGATACACCTGTACTGGTCATCAAATGGACTCCTAACCTCACTCACGCACCTCCCACCCCACCATCCACCAATCACAGACCTGGTCCCTCAAGCAGCAAATATTTACCATGAGAATACGGAAAATATTCTTAGTAAAATAACCATTAGTAAGGAGGACGTATTGAAAGAAATTAATAAGTTAAAACCTCAAAAATCGCCAGGTCCGGACGATATATATGCAAAAATTATAAAAGAAACCAAAGAAGAATTATGTCAGCCACTTTTAACATTATTTAATGACTCTTTAAGTTCAGGAGAAGTTCCCGAGGCGTGGAAGACCGCAAACGTAGTGCCCATCTTTAAAAAGGGTGATAAATCAGCTGCGTCGAATTATCGTCCGATAAGTCTAACGTCAATAGTAAGAAAAATGTTGGAGTCAATTTTGGCAAATTAGATTAGAGAACACTTAGAAAGATTTAATCTTATAAACGAAAGTCAGCACGGATTCAGGCAAGGACGATCCTGCCTCACAAACTTCTTGTCATTCTACTCGGAGGTCTATGAGACAGTAGATAGCGATAAAGCTTACGATGTTATTTGTCTGGACTTTAGTAAAGCTTTTGATAGGGTCCCACACGAAAGGTTAGTTAGATAGGTTCAAGCACACGGTATAGACGGCGATATCTTAAAATGGATAGAATCCTGGCTGAAAGGACGAAAGCAGAGAGTATTAATAAATGGAACTAAGTCGGACTGGGGATTAGTAACTAGCGGTGTACCACAGGGTTCAGTACTCGGTTCCTTATTATTTATTATATATATAAATGATCTAGACTTAGGAGTCAATAGCAGCATCAGCAAATTTGCCGACGATACAAAAATAGGGCGTATCATTAACTCGACTGACGATTGCCATAACTTACCAAAAGACCTCGATACATTGTCCAAATGGTCTAAAACTTGGCAAATGGAATTTAACGTTGAAAAATGTAAAGTACTTAACGTAGGCAAGACCATTGGAGATACTAAATACAGCTTAGATAACAAAGAAATTAGCAAATCGGAATGCGAGAGAGATCTAGGAGTTATGATTAGTAACGACCTTAAACCTAGGCAACAGTGCATTAATGCGAGAAATAAAGCAAATAGGGTCCTAGGATTTATTTCGAGAAGCGTGAGCAATAGATCATCTAAAGTAATACTAAAACTTTATCTAGCATTAGTAAGGCCACATTTAGACTACGCAGTACAATTCTGGTGTCCTTACTATAGAATGGATATTAATTCGTTAGAAAATGTACAGAGAAGAATGACTAAAATGATACATGACGTCCGGAACCTGTCATATGAAGACAGACTGAAAAGACTAAGTCTGCATTCGCTAGAGAGGCGTAGAGTAAGGGGAGACTTAATTGAGGTGTTTAAGTGGATGAATGGTATAAATAAGGGAGATATTAGCAAGGTACTTAAAGTGAGCATACAGGATAGAACTAGAAATAATGGTTTCAAACTAGAAAAATTCCGTTTCAGTAAGGAAATAGGTAGAAATTGGTTTGGTAATAGAGTAGTAGACGAATGGAATAAGCTACCTAGTAAAGTAGTTGCTGCCTCTTCCATTGAGAGTTTCAAGCATAGCCTAGATAAGCATATAACTAATAAGGGGTGGATATAGAATAAAGAAAATCTTATAACCAATACTAATTCAAAAAAATTTTCTTTTCAGGTTACACTATGATAGTCTCTATTCTCCTTTCACACTTTCCTGTAAAATGTCCACGCCAGTTTTTCTATACGGCGTGGTGTTCTTTCTGACTTTTTCCTGCCGGCTTCGGCTGGAGGGTTTGGAGGGCGGGGGAGAGCCTTCTTCTTTGCTGTCCTTATCTCATTCTAGTAGTTCAGTTACTCTTCTAGGAGCTGCCTAGCATGGGCCAACCGGCCTACTGCAGTTATCCTCTCTTCTTATGTTCTTATGTATGAATGTCATTCGTTTTACTCAGCCTCAATGCTTTCGTCTTATCCTGCTTAGTTCTTTCCCTGCGTCCTTGCCAGAATAACACTTTTTTCCTACTCTCTGTTACACTGTCTTCTTTTCTAATTTTCCTCATTATCGTTCTCAGTATTCCGTTCCGTAGCTTTCTTTCCCACTTTCTTTTTTATTATCCCTGTTTCTGTGGTTGCTCCATGCCCATTTCCTCTCAGCTGTCTCCCCTTTTGTCTCTACTTCCCTGTCTCCCGGCCTTTCGATTCACATCTCCCTTTTCTCTTTCCCTTTCACACTGCCTGTATCTCATTTCACCTCTCACTGTCACTTCTCACTCTCTGTCTCTTTTCTTAACTCTCGTTGTTCTTTCCTTGCCTCTCCCCTTTTTATTTTCTTCGTAACTGCCCTTTCACATTCCAAATTTTTCCATTCGCTCCCCCTCTGCGCCTGTCGCTCCCTGTCTTTTAACTCTGTGTGTGTGTGTGTGTGTGTGTGTGTGTGTGTGTGTGTGTGTGTGTGTGTGTGTGTGTGTGTGTGTGTGTGTGTGTGTGTAGTAAATCTTCTAACTTGGTTTATATGTACTGTTCTATCCTTTTATTTGTTGTTCGGACTACACGTAATTAGAGAGGTGCATGAAGTACAGAAACCCCAAGCTGGCTGCTAGCGAGAGTACGGGGTCGGAGAGAAAATTGGGGTGGGTTTGGTGGGATTGTGGGACTTTGAGGAATGGACGGGGAGGTGTGAGTTCTCCATCGAGCAGTGTTACAAACACCTTAGTCCACGGAAAAGGAAAAGAACTTATTCCGACGTCTGTACAAGATATAACTTTACTTCCTGGAGTCAAATCATTGGTGACGATGCTCAGTTTCCTATTGAGGAGATAGTGTATAAGGTCCTTTCCTGTTTTGGCTAGTGTGTACTATAATGTTTACCATAACCTATGTTATTTAAAGTGTATTTAATTCATTTTGTATGCTCTTATTCTAACCATGATATATCACTGGGAAATTTTTCGTAAAAACGTGATTGGTGACATTGTAGTTACATTTCTAATCAGAAGTGTAATGATTTCCATCTTTCATTAAGGCTATATAGATGCACTGATCAACCCTTTAATACTTCGCTTGTTTTGTGGACCATAATTGTTTGCTAATATCTGATGTACTGTTTATCATGTTAAGGTTTATTGTTGCTTGAAATGTTGTATGTGTAACTGGATATTGTGGTCAATAAATACTTACTTACTTACTGTGTGTGTGTGTGTGTGTGTGTGTGTGTGTGTGTGTGTGTGTGCGCGTTTGTGTGTGTGTGTGCGCGCGCGAGCGTGCGTGGGTGCGTGCGTGAGTGCGTACATGCGTGAGTGCGTGCGTTCGTGCGGGCATTAAAATGTCCGAGCATCATTGAGCCCATGCATCTGTGTGTGTGTGTGTGTGTGTGTGTGTGTGTGTGTGTGTGTGTGTGTGTGTGTGTGTGTGCGCGCGCGCATCATTGTGTGCGTGTATCTATGTGCTCGTATCTGAGTGTGCGTGTATCAGTGCCTGTGTGTATCAGCGCTTGTGTGTATCAGCGCCTGTGTGTATCAGTGCCTGTGTGTATCAATGCCTGTGTGTATCAGTGCCTGTGAGTATCAGTGCTTGTGTGTATCAGCGCCTGTGTGTATCAGCGCCTGTGTGTATCAGCGCCTGTGTGTATCAGTGCCTGTGTGTATCAGTGCCTGTGTGTATCAGTGCCTGTGTGTATCAGTGCCTGTGTGTATCAGCGCCTGTGTGTATCAGCGCCTGTGTGTATCAGTGCCTGTGTGTATCAGCGCCTGTGTGTATCAGTGCCTGTGTGTATCAGTGCCTGTGTGTATCAGCGCCTGTGTGTATCAGTGCCTGTATGTATCAGCGCCTGTGTGTATCACTGTGTGCGTATATTAGTGTGCGTGCGTGTTCTGATCAGTGCTTGTATCAGTGTTTGCGTGAATGAATACGTGCGTGCATTAGTGTGTGCCTGCTCCGTGTGGGCGTATATAGTGCGTACATGCCACAGCGTGTGCGTGCGTCAGTGTGTACGTTGTGAGTACGTGATCAAAGTGTACGTGTTCAGTATGTACGTGTTCAGTGTGTGCGTGTTCAGTACGTGCGTGTTGAGTGCTTGCGTATTGAGTCCGTGCGTGTTTAGTGCGTGCGTGTTTAGTGTGTGCGTATTCAATATGTGCGTGTTTATTGTGTGCGTTCTTAGTGTGTGCGTTCTTACTGTGTGCGTACTTGTGTGCGTGCTCTTTGCGAGTATTTACTGTGTGTATATCAATGTGTAACTCAAACTGTCTGCATGTTTGTAAGAGTGAAGGTAGGCAAAAATTTAATGATGATGATGATGATGATGATGATGATGATGATGATGATGACTGAGGCGTCTGGCAGGAGATAGTAGTGGTAGTAGTAGATGATGATGATGATGATGGCTATTACGTTGGTCGTGGAGGTGGTGGTGGTGTGGTGATTTTGATGATGATAATGATGATGATGATGGCTATTATGTTGGTTGTGGTGGTGTGGTGATTTTGATGATGATGATGATGATGATGATGATGATGACGATGATGACGATGATGATGATGATGATGATGATGATTGATGATGATGAGGATGAGGATGATGATGATGATAATGATGATGATGATGATGATTTTTTTCTAGTTCTTTTTAATCCGGAAACTTTTATGTTATCTAGGATGATTCTGTACTCTACTCCTTTCACCTTAACTTGGCCCAAATTTTCGTCCATTTGCAGTTTATTTCACGCGTCTCAGTTGCGTCTTTGAAACAGCACTTGTTCGTGACTAGCATAATATTCTATTGTTAGAACCCTGCATTCGAGATGAAGAAAATGCAATTTTAGGCCAAGTTATAATAAAATGAGCATAGTGAAGGGGATGGGATGGAGGGATGAAGTAGAGAAGTATACGAGAGAGGCGGGTGTACGTTGGGGGGAGGGCAGCCAAATGGTAGGGTACAGGGCGACATGGAGGCGATTTGTTTGTGTCCACCCCTTACGGGTTTAAGGCGTCTAGCTATAGATATCTAGACAATTAGGGCTATAGATATAGGTGACGAGACACTACTATTAAAATTACATCCATTTCCCTTATTTTCTACAATTTCTTTGGCCTACAACGCTTCCTGGCTGACCGTAAGATATCCCCGTGTCCTAATTTAGTCACCTTAATGGCAAATACAGCAAAACCCAACACTTGCAGAAAGAGGAGAAGCCTACACACCATCACTACCCCCTAACCAGCAAAACGACGTCTATTGCCCTCATCTGTTGAATCTATTTGACCTATGACACTTCCTGGGTGGCAGCAAGATACCTCTGTGTCCTATCTGAATCATCTTAATGGCAAAAACAGCGAAATTTAACCCCCAAACAGTAAAATTTAACACTTACACCAGGAGACGGAGCCAACGCAGCCTCACCCTCCTATCGTCCGGGTACCACTGACTGACCAATGGAGTGCCATGCTTGTTCAGCCCAGAAACTTGTGTGAAACTTTACCCATCTACTTTTACAACCCCTAGAGGGCACGGAGGCCCTCTCATCTTCAGGGAAACTCTAATATTTTATTCTAGCTAATACAAGAGGCTATTATGCACCTGTAAGCTATTTATAAATGTCTGAGAGCGTTAATGCTGTAAATATTAACCCTCCAATGATCGTGCAACTCTAGTACTTTTATTCTATTAGATTCCAGACGATGTTATTCAGCTGGGAATGGGTCTTAGGAGCCTGGGTGCATAAGAGAAAACCGTCGTAGAGGAAGCATCAGGGACCGTAGCACATAAAGTCAGAAATTATACTTAGATGTTTACCATACTCTATTCACTTTCACTTTGCCTAATATTGCCATCTCCTCACCTTAAATGCTGAGCTGTAAGGATACATTAACACTAGAATATAAAACAATACTCTCTTTTCCCTAAATGGACCTACAATTACCATCTCTCCATCTTGAATGCTGAGTTGTAACAATAGATGAACACCAAAACATGCTACTAGTCACGAAGAAGTGCTATGTAAAGGATGTAGAGCCATACCATTGTCATTTCCTGGCACTGGACTACGTGAAATGAGTAAAATGACCTACACAAGGATGGAAATCTGGCCCGTGTTAGAGGAACACCGGTATAATCACGAAAAGGTGTTATGGAATGGATATAGAACTTCACTTTAACTTGGCCTAAAATTGCCATCTCACCAACTTGAATGCTGAGCTGTAACAAGAGCCTGACCATACAATATGATGCTAGTTACGAAAAAGTGCTGTTGAAGATATGTAGAGCCGTGTTATCGTCTTCTTCTACCTGTAATTATGCTATGAGAAATAAGCATCAAAATGAAGATCTCAGCCATGTTAAGTCTGATAAGCTATACATACAGCTTAATGGAACGCTCTGGTAAAAATTACAGCTATAAACTCATTCTACAACTCCCTAGCACCTGTCCCTTGGCGATTAATTTTGCATATTACACCTTTCTCTCCTACTGTGCTGTATAAATACTTCAAGCTTTACCATAATCTGCATACAAAACGTACAAAAGGATGTTAATCAGCCTTGTCCAAAAATATATCGCTAATGAAGTCTTTGGTTGACTAGTGGGAGGTGCCTGTGTGTTACCATGGCAACCTCTCACACCACCAGTTACATACACACATTTTACCACCAGCAAGTTCCATTAGAGAGTATTGTGTGTGTGTGTGTGTGTGTGTGTGTGTGTGTGTGTGTGAGAGAGAGAGAGAGAGAGAGAGAGAGAGAGAGAGAGAGTGTGTGTGTGCGTGTGTGTACAGTCATGCGTGTGTCTGCACATCTCACCGCAATGCTCCGCCAACACCCACAACACTTTTCTCCTTAATTTCTTACCACAGAGAACTCTTACGTTCCTGGATCTTTTCAAAAACTTGGTTCGACGTCGTTCTTACATATTATGAAGGAAAAAAAGGTAACTGTTGATATAAATGTTCGTACAAAAACATTATATATAAACTGCGGGAGATATATTCTTTCACTTTCACTTAGGCCAGATTTTCGTCCTTTTGCAGCTGATTTCACGTAGTTCAGTGGCAGAAAGTACAATGCTATGGCTCTACAACCTTGTCTCAGCACTTCTTCGTGACCAGCATCATCTTCCAGTGTTCATCTATTGCTACAACTCAGCATTCAGGACGGAAATAGGGGAGTTTTAGGCCAAGTTAGAGTAAAAAGAGTATAGTGGACAATATTCATAGTCTTGCCTTGGTTAGAGTGTGTTACACACACACACACACACACACACACACACACACACACACACACACTCCCTTCCCCACCAAGAAGTCCTGCCTTAGAATACTTGTGTGTGTGTGTGTGTGTGTGTGTGTGTGTGTGTGTGTGTGTGTGTGTACAATCTTATCAGTGTGACGTGTGCGTGTGTGTAGTCATATGAGTATATTTCACGTACATGTGTAGGTGTGTAAGTATAAACAGTCTTATCAGAATGACGTGTGTTCGTGTGTGTATGTGACGTACATGTGTAGGTGTGTATGTGAGTGTGTTTGACGTATATGTGTTGGTGTCTATGCGTGTGTATGTACTGTACGTGTAGGCTTCGTGATGTGTGTGTGTATGTATGTATGTATATATGTATGTAGTGTGTGCACATTTGTGATATATGTATGTAGATGTGTGTGTGTGTGTGTGTGTGTGTGTGTGTGTGTGTGTGTGTGTGTGTGCGTGTGTGAAGTGTACGTGTATGTATGAAGTGTTTGCGTG
>NW_027643721.1:10000-15000 GCF_032717465.1 Coenobita brevimanus | reverse complement strand
GTGAAGAGAAGTTTCAAGCATAGGCTAGATAAGCATATGACAAATAAGGGGTGGATATAGAAAAAAGGAAATCTTATAACCAATACTAATTCACAATTTTTCCTTTTCAGGTTACACTATGATAGTCTCTGTTCTCCTTTCACACTTTCCTGTAAAATATTCCGCTATTTTTCTTCCAGCAGCCAATCAAAATACAGGGTTTATTTCCGAACATAAACAGATAGTATGGACGCCATTGCATCTCGTATGGTACTTGCTGTGCCGATGTGTGGTATAATTCATTATAATTTCATAGGTTATTACGCAAAATAGCTGTAATTCCTTATATGCACAGAGAGATAAAGATAGCAGGTAAATGATGCACCAAGAGTATAGCGTTGACAGTCATTTTTTCAGTACTAAAAGTGCTCAAGAAATTTGTGGTACCGAGAAAAAAAAAATTGCGGTAGAACGGAGGGAAGTTAGCATGCAGGTATCGATAATATTACCATCTACGAGAGTACCCTGATGACCAAGGATACTAGTGACATGGAGATGTCTTTGCTAGGGCAACTCCAGTGCCTTCTAATTTATTGCTGGTGTTTCCATTTTCTCTCTAATGAAATAGTAGACCTCTGGTAACATTATGTACTGAGTGTTTTTACATACTTGTCCTCTGAAAGGATTATTATCTATTAATATAAAGTAACTTCAAGAAAGCTGTCAATATGTGGGGAAAAGATAGTTTTTCTTTAAGACATTGGAACAAATGCGACAGTAATGATGTCAATTTATTTCTGATGACATAAAGTATCAAATCTAGGAAAGTTTGTGGTGACATATTATGGGGAAATATTCCAAGTGTTTGCCCCCCCCCCTGGCAAATTTCCTGGATACGCCACTGGCTCACCCCCCTCTCTCTCACATACCTCCATCCCATCCTTCCATCTCATCTTAGGCCTCCCCTCCCTCTCCTCCCCCCCTCCACCTCACTCACATACACTCTCCTCGCTTGTCTCTCGCTCTCCATTCTCTCCACATGGCCAAACCACCTCAGTGTATTTTCTCCTAACGCTTTCTATCACGTTCACATTAACACCACAACGCTCCTGCACTTCCTCATTTGTCAGTCTGTCTTTCCTTTTAACTACACATGCTCCTTTCAATAATCCTTTCTCCATCCCCCACCCTCAGCGAAACATATTTCTCATTTGCAATGAGCCTGGTATGGTGTGCGTAACAAGACACCCTGGCACCGCGGAGCTGGGCATCACACTTACACACTCCCCGCCTGACATTAGGTGACTGAAGGCGAGGGAGGGGGTAAGGTAACAGTTGCTGTGGCAGATGCGATCATGCGAGTGTAGACGGCTTGGCGCCATGGGCTAACCGTCGGAGATGTACACCCAACCTTAGGAAGAGTGACACTGATGCTCAACGTGTTGAAAATCACCATGTCACTGCATCAGCCTCGCGTGATGGTGACAGGCAAGCAGCGTGGAGTCAACCTTGTATGTGCTGCCCTCGCACGGCGATGACGACTCACATTGGCCTTGACAATCCAATGGTGCCACTGACGACCACCCACTTCTGTGTGTGTGTGTGTATTTGTGTGTGTGTTTGTGTATGTGTGTGTGTGTGTGTGTGTGTGTGTGTGTGTGTGTAAAGACAAACTAATTTAAGTTATAAATATAACCAAAATAATGAATTTAAAAATCGCATTCTCTCTCTCTCATATAATTTATGATTCCCAGTATGGGCCTGGATGTTGCCGCTCGTGAGTGTTTTAACTTATTTATTTCTATTAAGAAAATAGCGTATGTTCTACTGATTCCTTCAAATTATATTATAAAGGTAATTGTTACATTACTTACCCAACTTAGAAATACCGTGAAAGTCGGTAAAAGTAATTACATTTTTTTCAGCACCACTGTAAAATATGTATGCCACGTTTCTTTATTGATGTACAAGAGCCATATGCATTACAAGTTTACCTTCCTTTGATATGCTAGAATACTTACGTTTATATTGTATTAGTATGTGTGTACCTATCTGTGATGCCTATTACATATATAACAGAATTTACTCATCGCTCGTTTAGGAAGTATGGCATGGCTGCACCCAGCGCCAGACCCCACCCAAACATTTGTTTTAAATTGGTGCGACTTTAATAACAACATTAAGCGTAATAATATTCCTCGAATATAATTTATCAAAATATTGTCTTGAGGAGTGAACACGCTGCGGTGTTGGCCAGAATGGCATTTATGGCTGAATACAAACCAACAGTATACTGTAGATGTGGTGGCCACCTCCCACGTCTCAAATGTGTTGTGCTTTCATTATCCAGCACGAGATATGCGTGTTTTGATGTATTAGTTTATAAATTTAACGCTCCATCATACCAAATATCAGCAGGATGGGTCATTTTAGTTTAACAGGGCTACCAACCTGAACATTTTTCCTTCCCTTCCAAGGAAATCTTTATGCATACTGAAGGGAAAGGAAAATCCTTCGAAGGGAAGGAAAAGTTTAGGGAAGGAATTATTTTTAAGAATATGGCCGTAACTGTACCACCAGTAAATCAAAGAATAGAGAGAGAGAGAGAGAGAGGTGGAGCCTTTATTCTCCTTTCGCACTTCTGTAAAATGTCCACGCCAGTTTTTCTATACTGCTTGGTGTTCTTTCTGACTTTTTCCTGCCGGCTTCGACTGGAGAGTTTGGAGGGCGGGGGAGAGCCTTCTTCTTTGCTGTCCTTATCTCATTCTAGTAGTTCAGTTACTCTTCTAGGAGCTGCCGAGCATGGGCTAACCGGCCTACTGCAGTTATCCTCTCTTCTCATGTTCTTACGTTCTTATGTCATTGCATCAGCCTCGCGTGATGGTGACAGGCAAGCAGCGTGGAGTCAACCTTGTATGTGCTGCCCTCGCGCGACAATGACGACTGACGTTGGCCTTGACAATCCAATGGTGCCACTTGTACAAATTTTGTGGGTAATTTCAGACTGTCAGATTTTGAAAACTGTACAGTACTGAACGTAGGCAAGACCATGGGAGATACTACATACAACTTAGATAACAAAGTAATTAGTAAATCGGAATGCGAGAGAGATCTAGGAGTTATGGTTAGTAAGACCTCAACCTAGGCAGAAGTGTATTGATGCTAGAAATAAGCAAATAGGCTCCTACGATTTATATCGAGGAGCAATTGTGCAACTTTATTTATCATTAATAAGGCCACATTTAGACTACGCCGTGCAATTTTGGTGTCCGTACTATTGAATGGATATAAAGTCGCTTGAAAACGTACAGAGAATAATGACAAAAATGATACATGATGTTCGGAACCTGTCATGTGAAGACAGACTAAAAAGACTAAATCTGCACCGACTAGGAAGACGTAGAGTAATGGGAGACTTAATTGAGGTGTTTAAGTGGAGGAAGGGAATAAGTAAAGGAGATATTAGCAAGGTACAGAACTTAAAGTGGCCATACAGGATAGAACTAGAAGTAATGGTTTCAAACTGGAAAAACTCCGTTATAAGAATATAAGAACATTAGAAAAGAGGATAACTGCAGTAGGCCGGTTGGCCCATGCTAGGCAGCTCCTAGAAGAGTAACTGAACTACTAGAATGATATAAGGATAGCAAAGAAGATATGAAGTGCTATGAAAAGGATGCAAAGCCACTGCACTGTATTTTTCTGCCACTGAACTGTGTGATATAAGCTGCAAAAAGACAAAACCTAGGCCAAGTTAAGGCAACAAAAGTATAGCGTGTAGTTCACACTTTAAATCCATAAAGATTTTTGTTCATTCTCAGCATACAGTAATTGTCATAGCTCAGTGGCAGAGGACGACTGTACTAGGGTTCAACATCCCTTCCACAGAACTTCATTATTAGCGCCATGATGATGATCTGTTACAGCTCAACATTCAAGATGGCAAGTCTACGCCTAGATAAAATGACCTGAGTATAGCTGACGCCTAGTGATGTAGTGGGTGAAGGCACTGCGGCAGGATGGGGCCAGTCAGGGCTTAGATCTGAGGCACAGTTGAGGTTTGCTGATTACATTGCCATTCAGGATGCTGGCCAGCCTTCCCCTAACCCCACTGTGGCAGGGAATAAATATACTGTATGCGATGTATCTTATGGACATCCAGCTGATTTCAAGTACTGTGTTTTGGTGGCAAAGCTGGGCTGCAATGCTATAAAAAAAAATATATATATATATATGCCTGTCACCCCTTATAACAATACTTAAGACTGAAAATCATTGAGGATCAGCTAAGTTAAACTACTGCTTTCTCAAAACAAAAGGTGTCAGTCAGAAAGGTAGTCCCACAAGAGGTGAGGCGAGGTGTTAATGAGAGGTATTCCCGGGGGTGGGGTGGGGTGGGGTGGAGGCAGGTGTGAGGTCAGGTGTGAGGCTGAACCCCACGTGATTATAGTGCTCCAGGCTGTCTATTAATATCTATATTTATTTATCTATCTAGCTATTTTTAAACCTATCTATCTATCCATCTACCTATCCATGTCTACCTATCTGTATATCTATCTATCTGTAGTTCTATAACATTTTCTCCTTCTCTCTCTCCCCCACAATCTCTCCCCACTTCCCTTCCCTAGCTTCCTCCCCACCTCTGCCTCCCATTTTGTCTTCCACTCCCTCCACTTCACCTCTCTCCCCCCCCCCTCCCTCTCTATCCCTCCTTCCTTCTCAACTACCCCCTTCCAAACACCCCCAGGGCCTCCCCCCACCCAACACCCCAGGGGAGGAAGACCGCCCCTGAGATTTACCTGATAACCCACGTGTACCTTGCCTACCTCACCTGTTTTACCTGTGTGTGTGTGTGTGTGTGTGTGTGTGTGTGTGTGTGTGTGTGAAGAAAATGTATGTGTAATTAATCATATGTACACTATTACAATATGCCTGTGTGTACGCCTTTGTGTGTATACGTGTGCGTCTACAAATATGTGCGAATATCCTAAGCAATAATAATATTCCCTTGTGAGTTGCCA
>NW_027643721.1:0-7500 GCF_032717465.1 Coenobita brevimanus | reverse complement strand
AGATAGATAGATATATGGACTGACTGAGAGAGAGAGAGAGAGAGAGAGAGAGAGAGAGAGAGAGAGAGAGAGAGAGAGAGAGAGAGAGAGAGAGAGAGAGAGAGAGAGACGAAAGAACAATCCATCTTATACCAAAAAATCCAAATTGCATCTCTCTCTCTCTCTCTCTCTCTCTCTCTCTCTCTCTCTCTCTCAATACCGCAAAGGAGGAGGTTGAACTGTTTCCTCGACATGTGAGTTTTATTGCGGGTTGAAGGATATTGACGAGTTTGTGTGTGTGTGTGTGTGTGTGTATGTGTGTGTGTGTGTGTGTGTGTGTGTGTGTGTGTGTGTGTGGGTGTGTGTGTGTGTGTGTGTTTGTGGCTGATCTGATGGATGGTGAAGAGATGGAAGGCTGGATGGTTATGTAACGACTAATGCATTAGAGAAACCGCAGATGCAGACAGAGATCGAGTTGGTTTATGTCTGTATGTTTATGTATGTATGTATGGATAGATGGAATAGAAAAATATTTACTAGTCAATTTTCCACCTGATTTTTACCTGTGTGTACGTATGGATGTCTGCACGTATTTATATGCATGTCTGTGTGCATAAGAACATAAGAAGAGAGGATAACTGCAGTAGGCCGGTTGGCCCATGCTAGGCAGCTCCTAGAAGAGTAACTGAACTACTAGAATGAGATAAGGATAACAAAGAAGAAGGCTCTCCCCCGCCCTCCAAACCCTCCAGCCGAAGCCGGCAGGAAAAAGTCAGGAAGAACACCACGCCGTATAGAAAAACTGGCGTAGACACCCCACAGGAAAGTGCGAAAGGAGAATAGAGACTATCATAGTGTTACCTGAAAAGGAAAAATTATGAACTAGTATTGGTTATAAGATTTTCTTTTTTCTATATCCACCCCTTATTTGTCATATGCTTATCTAGCCTATGCTTGAAACTCTCAATGGAAGAGGCAGCAACCACTCCACTAGGTAGCCTACTCCACTCGTCCACCACTCCATTAGCAAACCAACCACTACCTATTTCCCCACCGAAACGGAACCTTTCTAGCTTGAAACCACCATTTCCAGTTCCATCCTGTATGCTCACCTCAAGCACCCTGCCGACATCTCCCCTATTTACACCCTTCATCCACTCAAACACCTCAATCAAGTCCCCCCCCACTCCACGCCTCTCCAGCGAATGCAGACCCAGTCTCCTCAGTCCGCCCCCACATGACAGGTTCCGGACGTCATGCATCATTCCTGTCACTCCTCTCTGCACATTTTCCAACGAATCAACATCCACTCCACAGCAAGGACACCAAAACTGCACTGCGCAGTCCAAATGTGGCCCTACTAAGGCTAGTTAAGAACAGAGTAGAGACTGGTTTTGCAATAGAGTAGTAGATGAATGGAATAAGCTACCTAGTAAAGTAGTTGCTGCCTCTTCCATTGAGAGTTTCAAGCATAGGCTAGATGAGCATATGACAAATAAGGGGTGGGTATAGAAAAAAAATCTCATAACCAGTACTAATTCATTCTTTTCCCTTCTCAGGTTACACTATAATAGTCCCTATTCTCCTTTCACACTTTCCTGTAAAATGTCCACGCCAGTTTTTCTATACGGCGTGGTGTTCTTTCTGACTTTTTCCTGCCGGCTTCGGCTGGAGGGTCTTGGAGGGCGAGGGAGAGCCTTCTTCTTTGCTATCCTTATCTCATTCTAGTAGTTCAGTTACTCTTCTAGGAGCTGCCTAGTATGGGCCAACCGGCCTACTGCAGTTATCCTCTCTTATGTTAATCTCCGGCACAACTTCCCACCAACAACTCTGAGAGAGAGAGAGAGAGAGAGAGAGAGAGAGAGAGAGAGAGAGAGAGAGAGAGAGATTCTGCACATTTATAGCCTCGTTTTTTGGAGAGGAAGACGAGAAAGAAAACTCTCTCTCTCTCTCTCTCTCTCTCCTTCATATCATACATCTCCACATGTCTCCACTTTGGCACTAAGACCCACCGTCCATACTGAATTCACAAAGGAGTACAAAGGCAAGCAAACAGCAACAGACCTTATCGTCCTTTCGAGGCTGTTTGTTACAGAATAGACTATGACTACGAGATCTAACTCTACATGCTGAAGGGTAAAGATAGTAAAGCAAGAAGGTTCACCCCGCCTCCAAACCCTCCAGTTAAAACTGGCAGGAAAAAGTGAGAAAAACCACCAAGTAGCATGGAATAACTGATATGGAAATTTCATAGGAAAGACTGAAAAGGAAAAGTTACATCTATAATACTGTATCAATTTCATCTATAAGGTACCACGCTAGGGCTGTCTCATACAGGACCTGTGTATTGGTATTAGCAGGGGTATTTTACTGTTAGGAAGCTTCCTAACACCTCTTCCTGACCGATTTATTTCTGCTTCTGCTCCGTTACTATATTCTACTCATGCAATCGATGACGATATGAAGACATAGGAAGCCAACCAGGGGATAGTAATGAGTCGTTTGGAGAATAAATCGGTAAGGAGGAGGGAAAACACTGTTGGGAGGAGACTGGTATGTAGGGAGAGTACGGTTTCTATAGGGTCACAAACACACACACACACACACACACACACACACACACACACACACACAACTCCTACCCCGTCGCTCCGGAGGGCGTACATGCATGCATTCAGACATATTTATACATACAGTGTATACATGCATCATATATATATATATATATATATATATATATATATATATATATATATATATATATATATATATATATATATATATATATATATATATATATATATATATATATATATATACAGAGAGAGAGAGAGAGAGAGAGACAGAGAGAGAGAGAGAGAGAGAGAGAGAGAGAGAATAAACTGGCTTAAACCAACACCAACAGGAGCATCGCTCATTGTGAAAACATTGTTCACCTGTGTCAAGATTTTTTTTGATGGATTGAACGCAGGTCTGCTAAGATTATATTTTAGAATAAAGCATTAGAATGGCCATACAATATACATCTCAAGCCAAAAGCAATGCATTCCGTCGGACAAGCAGACAAAGCAGCTGGAAGGTGAGGTGAAGAGTCAAGATGCAAAATACAGAGGAAACAAAGGCAAACATTCTCTGAGGCTCCACTGCGCTCACGTCCCTGGGGATTGTCATGGAGGGCTGAAGGGAATCACAGGTCACAAGATCCACCTGTCCATACTTGCCACTCCTTAACCCTTTCTTCCCTATGTTGCTCTCTCTCTCTCTCTCTCTCTCTCTCTCTCTCTCTCTCTCTCCAAACACACCACAACAAAATGTAAGCAAAAAAGTATATATATATATATATATATATATATATATATATATACGTGGAGGGATTACATATACCGGTAATGACTTTATTGACGTGGAACAAAGTGTACAAGTCCTGGAGTATGATAGTGAGAGAGGGGCGCGCGCACACACGCGCACACACAACACACACACGCACGCACGGACACACACACACACACACACACACACACACACACACACAGCAGAATATACTGTCTCTTGAGAATTAGCCTCCCTCCTCAGGTCACACACACTCTTGGCTGCCTTTCATTTTAACTTCCTTCTTCCTTATGTATTATGAAACTTATCTCTACATCAAATCCTTTATCAGTACTCCTCTTATGTTTCCTTTTTTCGCTCGCTCGCTCGCTCGATAGAGAGAGAGAGAGAGAGAGAGAGAGAGAGAGACAGACAGACAGACAGACAGACAGACAGAGACAGACAGAGATGAGTTGAAGGGGAGAGGCTGGAGCAGTACACTTAAGGTTATTAAATACGGCGATGAATTACGGATGACTTGATGAGCCTTATAATGGGATACTGACTGCATAAGTACAGCATGATAAATACAGTATTTTCCTTTGTATTTCAAGACCATGAAAAAAGAGATGATAAAATATAATGAAAACACATCACAACAAAACGTTACAAAAAACGTACATACATACATACATAGAGAGAGAGAGAGAGAGAGAGAGAGAGAGAGAGAGAGAGAGAGTAGCACCAGACAGGTGAAGATGTCTTTCCAGATTAGACGATACACCTGTACTGGTCATCAAATGGACTCCTAACTTCACTCACGCACCTCCCACCCCACCAGCCACCAATCACAGACCTGGTCCTTCAAGAAGCAAATATTTACGATGAGAATACGGAAAATATTCTTAGTAAAATAACCATTAGTAAGGAGAACGTATTGAAAGAAATTAATAAGTTAAAACCCAAAAAATCGCCAGGTCCGGACGATATATATGCAAAAATTATAAAAGAAACCAAAGAAGAATTATGTCAGCCACTTTTAACATTATTTAATGACTCTTTAAGTTCAGGAGAAGTTCCCGAGGCGTGGAAGACCGCAAACTTTAAAAAGGGTGAAGAATCAGCTGCGTCGAATTATCGTCCGATAAGTCTAACGTCAATAGTAGGAAAAATGTTAGAGTCAGTTTTGGCAAATAAGATTAGAGAACACTTAGAAAGATTTAATCTTATAAACGAAAGTCAGCACGGATTCAGGCAAGGACGATCCTGCCTCACAAACTTGTTGTCATTCTACTCGGAGGTCTATGAGGCAGTAGATAGCGATAAAGCTTACGATGTTATTTATCTGAACTTTAGTAAAGCTTTTGATAGGGTACCACACGAAAGGTTAGTTAGAAAGGTTCGAGCACACGGTATAGACGGCGATATCTTAAAATGGATAGAATCCTGGCTGAAAGGACGAAAGCAGAGAGTATTAATAAGTGTAACTAAGTCGGACTGGGGATTAGTAACTAGCAGTGTACCACAGGGTTCAGTACTCGGTCCCTTATTATATATATAAATGATCTAGACTTAGGAGTCAATGGTAGCATCAGCAAATTTGCCGACGATACAAAAATAGGGCGTATCATTAACTCTACTGACGATTGCCATAACTTACAAAAAGACCTCGATACATTGTCCAAATGGTCTAAAACTTGGCAAATGGAATTTAACGTTGAAAAATGTAAAGTACTTAACGTAGGCAAGACCATTGGAGACACTAAATACAGCTTAGATAACAAAGAAATTAGCAAATCGGAATGCGAGAGAGATCTAGGAGTTATGATTAGTAACGACCTTAAACCAAGGCAACAGTGTATTAATGCGAGAAATAAAGCAAATAGGGTCCTAGGATTTATTTCGAGAAGCGTGAGCAATAGATCATCTAAAGTAACACTGAAACTTTATCTAGCATTAGTAAGGCCACATTTAGACTACGCAGTACAATTTTGGTGTCCTTACTATAGAATGGATATTAATTCGTTAGAAAATGTACAGAGAAGAATGACAAAAATGATACATGACGTCCGGAACCTGTCATATGAAGACAGACTGAAAAGACTAAGTCTGCATTCGCTAGAGAGGCGTAGAGTAAGGGGAGACTTAATTGAGGTGTTTAAGTGGATGAAGGGTATAAATAAGGGCGATATTAGCAAGGTACTTAAAGTGAGCATACAGGACAGAACTAGAAATAATGGTTTCAAACTAGAAAAATTCCGTTTCAGTAAGGAAATAGGTAGAAATTGGTTTGGTAATAGAGTAGTAGAGGAATGGAATAAGCTACCTAGTAAAGTAGTTGCTGCCTCTTCCATTGAGAGTTTCAAGGATAGGCTAGATAAGCATATGACTATGGTCCTTTCGCAACAAGAAGTCCGTTCAGGGTGTGGCAGAAGTTGGAATTCCCCAGAGTGCGACGGTGCCAATTTGACCACCAATTATCGGATTATCACTCTGTCTCCCTACCTACCCCCATCACACCTGTTTCTCTCTCTCTCTCTCTCTCTCTCTCTCTATATATATATATATATATATATATATTGTATATATTTATTATTTATTTTCAAATTTTTTCCACACCACTTATGAGGTAAAAGTCTAGGCGCGTTTTATCTTTTAGAGGTTTCCCCTGTAGGCCTAATCCTCTCTCTGATCTTTAATCATAATCTTCTTCGTCATCAGAACTTTCTGTTATATTGACGAGAGAGAGAGAGAGAGAGAGAGAGAGAGAGAGAGAGAGAGAGAGAGAGAGAGAGAGAGAGAGATGGGGGGAGGGAGGGAGAGAGAAACAGGTGGGATGGGGGTAGGTAGGGAGAGAGTGATAATCCGATAATTGGTGGTCAAATTGGCAATTCTACGGCGTGGCAACATGGGAAAAAAGCACTGCCACGTGTCATAGAATTCATTCAAATCGTTGTTATAATTCTAAAAAGTGATACTCAATGTACTATATAGCTTCCTTTACTATATACAGAATATAAAAAAACAATTTCAAGTAGCACATAAATGGGAAATAAGAGAGAGAGAGAGAGAGAGGACCACTCAGAACAGAATCAGGTGACATTACCAGTGAAGATAAAGAAATGTGCTCCATCCTAAATAATTATTTCATATCAGTATTCGCCAAGGAAAATCTAGACCTGGTCCCTCAAGCAGCAAATATTTACCATGAGAATACGGAAAATATTCTTAGTAAAATAACCATTAGTAAGGAGGACGTATTGAAAGAAATTAATAAGTTAAAACCTCAAAAATCGCCAGGTCCGGACGATATATATGCAAAAATTATAAAAGAAACCAAAGAAGAATTATGTCAGCCACTTTTAACATTATTTAATGACTCTTTAAGTTCAGGAGAAGTTCCAGAGGCGTGGAAAACCGCAAACGTAGTGCCCATCTTTAAAAAGGGTGATAAATCAGCTGCGTCGAATTATCGTCCGATAAGTCTAACGTCAATAGTAGGAAAGATGTTAGAGTCAATTTTGGCAAATAAGATTAGAGAACACTTAGAAAGATTTAATCTTATAAACGAAAGTCAGCACGGATTCAGGCAAGGACGATCCTGCCTCACAAATTTGTTGTCATTCTACTCGGAGGTCTATGAGGCAGTAGATAGCGATAAAGCTTACGATGTTATTTATCTGGACTTTAGTAAAACTTTTGATAGGGTCCCACACGAAAGGTTAGTTAGAAAGGTTCGAGCACACGGTATAGACGGCGATATCTTAAAATGGATAGAATCCTGGCTGAAAGGACGAAAGCAGAGAGTATTAATAAATGGAACTAAGTCGGACTGGGGATTAGTAACTAGCGGTGTACCACAGGGTTCAGTACTCGGTCCCTTATTATTTATCATATATATAAATGATCTAGACTTAGGAGTCAATAGCAGCATCAGCAAATTTGCCGACGATACAAAATAGGGCGTATCATTAACTCGACTGACGATTGCCATAA
Source organism: Coenobita brevimanus (assembly GCF_032717465.1). NCBI lineage: Eukaryota > Metazoa > Arthropoda > Malacostraca > Decapoda > Coenobitidae > Coenobita > Coenobita brevimanus. Next base: position 216 of record NW_027643721.1, on the reverse strand, counting down.
CTTACAGAAAGACCTCGATACATTGTCCAAATGGTCTAAAACTTGGCAAATGGAATTTAACGTTGAAAAATGTAAAGTACTTAACGTAGGCAAGACCATTGGAGATACTAAATACAGCTTAGATAACAAAGAAATTAGCAAATCGGAATGCGAGAGAGATCTAGGAGTTATGATTAGTAACGACCTTAAACCAAGGCTACAGTGCATTAATGCAGA